>NW_024098324.1:0-90000 GCF_016545835.1 Crotalus tigris
TTTTGTAAGCCATTTTGAGAAACCATTGTTTTCAGCTGCAGTTGTTCACAGAAGATCATTGTGTTGCACCTATATGAACCATGATTTCTGATGTTCCCCACAGTTTCAGGTTTGCACAGGTTTACATTTAAAAGGGCCTTAATAAACCAAGATAAACCTGACTTCCGGTTTGCCATTGCAGCCACCACGGACGCTGGAAGGCGAGTTCCATCTTCCGTGATCGATTTTACTCCACTGGGGACCCTGGAAAGGGTCGAAAGTCGCCCTGTAGGGGTGACAAGCAAGGAGGGGACCCCTGCTTAATCGCAGGAGGGCGGCAGCCCTTCCACTCAATCCAGGGCAGCCCTCCAAACCGGCGGAGGAAAGACCGGCCATAGTAATATGGCCATCACTAGGCTGCAGACAGCCGAGGTCAAACTTACCACCAAGCACTTTGAAAGCAATGTGGATGAAACTGGGTGAGATCCGATCTTCTCTTTACCCTAAGTATTTTCTTTTTCTGTAAAAGCTGTCTGAAGTATCTTTCCCCCGTGAGGAGAGAGGGAAGGGAATCTCTATTCCACCCTCTAAGAATAGCAGCAACTGACTACCCAGGGGAATTAAAGCACTAAAAGAATAACTTTAATCTAATTGGATTTATATGTTCCTGAAACTTGGGGACCAAAAATTTTCCTATTTTTATTGGAGATTTTTGTTTTTATCTACAATAAAGAAATAAAATTGGAAAAAGGATTATAAAAATTTTGGACTTAAAAAAACCTTAAACGGTACAACTTGTTATTTCCTAAAAGAGACTTGGCTCGAAGCCCAGACTATAGATAAGACTTTTCTGACCTTGGCACCACTTGTGAGAAACTCAGCTGTAAGAGAACAGCTTGGCAGCATAACTGGCCTATTTGAACTGTGAATGTAAACCCTTACTGACTTTCAGAGTTATATATGGGGAATTGCCTTCCTATCTCTTTATTTGAGGAATATTGGTTACTATATGAGATGATGAAATACCTTGGATTATAAAATCTTGCTTGACAAATGACTTCTACTATAAAGACTATTGTGAAAGAGATGGATGAAGACCAGGAAAAGATCCTTTCCGTGTTGAAAGCAATATATGAAACCATTCTTTCAGCTTGTGATAAATAAGACTTAACATAAAAAATCAAGAAGTCAGTTTAGAAACACCAACCCAACTTTGACTACAACCAAACAACTAACAACGCAGAAGATAACAGAAGAAGTGGAATAACAAAATATTAAGACAGAGGATTCAACTCACCAACAAATACAGTTAATGGAAAATCCAGAAAAGGAAGTGACAACACTGAAGATGAAAAAGACTTTCTATATAAATCAGAAGAAATTTGAGAAAGAAGGACAGATTGAATGGAAGATAAACATATCAGGGCAATCATGGGGAATTGGAATATTAGGGCGACAACTTAATGAATATAAATGGGCTAGTCCTTCCAAAAAAATGGCAATTAAATGGTCTCCTTTATTTCAAATAACATATATAATAATAGAGGGAGATCTATTTGATGATCTAAAAGCACTAATATGGAAGGATAGTTGGCAGAGGAAGAAAGCCAGAATAAGGCTGAAAAAAATTGGGATTTTGGTTTATTAGAAGGGATTTCATATTATTAATTAGAGGGTTAAAGGGAGAAGTTGAAATAAGGGGAATTCTGGTCATTAGATTTAAAATATTTGGAAATTAGTTGAAAATAAGGATTTTATCTGTTTAATATTTTAAAATTAGACCTAAAAGAAAGAAAATTAATTAATTATTATGAATAAGTTTGATTTATTGATTAACCCAGGCAATATATATAATGGTTTTGATTTATTAAAGGGGATATTGTATTATTAAGTAGATGATTTAATATGGTAGGAAATAAATAACTTTTAGGAAATAGAACAAGATTATATTCAAATAGATAAAATGTGTATTTTGGATATTAGATTCTGTTATGAATTGAGATAAGGGAAATCTTATTTATTTATTTTATTTATTTTATGAGACTTATATACCGCTTTAAGTGCAAGCACTCTCTAAGCGGTGTATACCAGTAAGCAATGTATATATATATATATTTACATTGCCCCCAACAATCTTGGCTACCTAAAGCCTGAAAATTATAAATATCAAAGGTTAAATTGGAATATTAATGGGAAACTAAAAATTTGGAAAAAATTAATAGCAGGATATGGATTGTCTATGAAGATTGAATGCAAAAAAATAATTAAGATACGTATAAGCTAAAATTTATTGATAAATGTAATAATGATGTTTTTACTGAGTTGATATAATAAGAACTGTATTAGCTTAAATACGAGACATAAATGTTAAGGGGAAAAGAGAGGAAATATTTGAGGTTGCAACTTGAGATTTGTACTAAAGATCTTGTTATCGAACTATTGATTAACCCAGCCACCACGTTGCTTTTTAAATACTTAAGTGTAAAATTGGAAAATTAATAAAATATTATATAAAAAATAAACTAAGATAAACCTTGCTAGTTATGTACCTGCAATTATCTTCTCCCTGGTTAGTCTGTGGCTCAGCTCTTTTATTTCTTAAGAATTATTTTTTAAAGCTTAAATAAGTTTAATTAATTAAAAATTAAATCAAAAGCAGCAATACTCTCTTCAGATGTTGCTGAATTACAGCTTCCAACATCTCTCTCCATGGACAAACCGAGACTTCTGGGACTTGTAATTCAGTGGTATCTGTAGGATCAAAATCACTTGAGGATCTCGGGTTTCTCCCTCTCTCCCAAAGTCAGCAGAATCCCTTAGCAACCATTATTATCTTTTGCATTCTGTGCCTTTATATTTAATTATTCCAGCTGTCAAGCTAAGCAAGAGTGCAGTAAGGCAGATTATATGCTTCAGATTTGAAGATACATTTTTTCAGCAGATCATTGACTAATGAAGACTTTTTAAGGCTCTTGAGACCTTTTACATACGAGATATTCAATTTCGGGGTCCTTGATGTATGGCTGTAATTAAGCCCAGAATCATGGTCATAAATCGTGGTGCTTATTAAGAGGGTCACCATGTGAATGTGACCAATTTTATGACTTTTTTTGCAGTAGTTGTTAAGCCAATGCTGCAGTAGTTAAACAATCCCATTGTATCCTTTGCCTTGTAAATAATTTGGCTTTTTTTTTTTTTTGCTGGAAGTTGCTAAACAACAATTTCCAGCAAAGAACATCATAAATCGTGGTTACAGGACCGCAGAATGTTGCAAATATGTCAGGCACAAAAATGTCCACACATGAAGGTCAATTAAACTGATCTATTCCTAAGTAGCCTATGCACCCACTTGGAGTTAAAGAAGGATCCATGAAATTCAAGAGAGGTTGGACTTAGTCTGTTTGCAGCTACATAGGGACTCTAAGGCTGATTCCTTTTTTAACTCTGCCATTCCTCCTACAAAATAGTCATAAGTGCAGATGAGTTGCCAAACACACAAAATGGGGCGGGGGGGGGAGCCCTTGGAACTTCTAACCTCTGGGGAGTATTACTATGAGTATGTTTGAATTACTTGTAAAGTAATTACTTATAAAGTAATAAAAGCAGAATAAATTTTAAAAATCAAAATATATCATTTATTATTCCCATTCACAGAATAAGGACAACCTGCAGAGCATGGTTTTGGAATGGGGCAGTTCACATCATTCTAAGCTGTTGGTTAATTGCCTGTTTTACAAGGAAATGTTGGTGTGTGTGTGTGTGTGTGTGTGTGTGTGTGTGTGTGTGTGTGTGTGTGTAGTAGAGCATTTTTCTTCACAGTCCCTGGCTACAACCAGCCCAGTTTCAGAGTTAACCACGAATTTGATCGGATTCTGTTCTGTTGGCAGACAGAAAGACAAATGGACCAGGTTCTGAGACAGATATAGTTTCTTTCCAACATTCTGTTGAGACAGAAGAAATAGACAACAGCTCTCATCTTAGTAATTATAGATCTATGAGTCTTTTCAATATAATAAGCATATGCTAGATATTCAAATTGAAATTTCAGGATTGGCTGGATCAGAAAAATATCTTAGAGAAAGAATTTGTAGGCTTGACCAGAGACAAATATTATTGCAACTGGCCAAAAAGTATCCCATCAGACCCAAGATCTCTTGGCCTTTGTTGATTTTTTATTCCATTTCAAGAGAAAAATTATAGGAAGCATTTAAGGTCTTGTCAAGCAATAGATGTTTGCTCTTATTCCTATATAAATTATATGAGAACAGAAACCTGAAAGATAGAATCTACAATGTCACTTTCTAATCCACAGCACAGAGAAGTGTTAAATTGAGTCATATATTAGTATCCTCATTTGTTTGTTTTATTTTTATAAATACATATAATTTTATTTTTATATTCACTCACTAATTTAATGTCTTGAAGCCTCTAAACTAGTTGAGAAGCATATGCCAATTTTACTGGGTGCTTGTAAGACTGGCTCTACCAGCCTACAGATGCCCTGGAAAAGCCTTAAGTGCCCTTAAGCAATATCTACCATTTCTGACAGAGACAACAAACATTTTAGTCTTAGCTAAAAGATGAACTATGTATAAATGGAGTACTGATAGTACCAGGTCTGCAAATGGAACAGTCAAATAGGTCAAGTGTTTTAACTCTTTAGGTGTGGTATTTCATTTCTGAGGAAGAAAGAAATCTGAGGTTCAACAGATGAATTTGTTGCTCCACATGAGTGTAGCAGCTGTTCCATTTTTTTCTCATTCAAAAAGAAGTAGCATTGTTCTAACAACTATAATGTTGTTTACAAGCACTGACTCAACTTTATAGAGAGCCCATAGGGCCATACTTTAGTTTTGTGTGAGAGGAGAGAGTGAAGAGAAGAGCAACAAAGATTGCTAGGGGGCTGGAGGCTAAATTATATGAAGAACAGTTGCCGGACCTGGTATATCTAGTATATCCAATATTTGAGGGGCTGCCATAAAGAAGATGGAGATCAATCTATTCTCCAAAGCACCTAAAGGAAGAATAAGAAGCAATTGATGGAAACAACTCAAGGAGAGAAGCAACCTAGAACTAAGGGGAAATTTCCTGACAGTGAGACCAATTAATCAGTGGAACAGCTTGCCTCCAGAAGTTGTGGGTGCTCCATCATTGGAGATTTTTAAGAAGAGATTGGACAGCCATTTGCCTGAAATGGTATAGGATCTTGAGTAGAGCATTGGACTAGAAGACTCCCAAGGACCCTTCCAACTCTGTT
Organism: Crotalus tigris; assembly: GCF_016545835.1. Taxonomy (NCBI): domain Eukaryota; kingdom Metazoa; phylum Chordata; class Lepidosauria; order Squamata; family Viperidae; genus Crotalus; species Crotalus tigris. The sequence goes on from NW_024098324.1 coordinate 5,237, forward strand.
ATTCTGTTAATAGAACCTAAATTTTTGACAGCCCCTTTCAAGCTCCTAGATATGTTCCTAGTGCACTTTGAATAACTTGGAAATTGGGTTACTAGGGCTAATGGTAGATTTTTGTATAGTTAATAATTAAAGTTAAAACTTCTCCCAATGGGGCTGATTCTCATAATGCTTGTTAATTGTTTTAAATCTAGCTGGATGAAAGCTTTCTGTGCTTTCATCAGGTTAAAAACCAGGAGATTGTGAATTTTATTGGTGTACACCGCTTAGAGAGTGCTTGCACTTAAAGCGGTATATAAGTCTCATAAATAAATAAATAAATAAATAAATAAATAAGAACATCAGTGTGACTTAGGCATAATATCTAAAAAGTTAAAATCCTGACGGAGAAACCTCACTGGGAATCAGGCTACTCCTTTCCTTCTTTAATTGTCCTTAAATAAAGTATTTTCCAAGGTATGGTAAAATACTCATCCCACCTGCTGTGTTATATAGTAGATTTACCAACCCTCTTTGTAATGAATGTATTTAATCTTGTGACTTTGAAACCTCTGTAAAGACTGTTTTACTTTATTGTATTTTCATGTTTTTCTTTACTGCATATTTTCACAAGATGAATCTGTACTCAAATAATATTGCCTGTTTTATTACCTTTTCCCTGTTTTGGACGTTCCTTACATTTTGGGGGATACTGGTCTTACAAGGCAACTACATTTTGCATACTAATAAAGCCACTCAGAAATTATCGGGGATTCATTTATTTGTAAACTGCCTTCAAATTCTCTACTTACACTCTGTGCATTTTATGTCTGGATAATTATATTCCTGATCTCAGACTATTACAGAGTTGCAAAGTGCAAACAGCTTTGAGGATTTGAACCTCTTCAAATTTTTGTTGCGTTTTAGGCTGTGATTTTTAAAATCATTTAGGTTGCCTTTTGCTGATGTTTCTTTCTTTTGAGAATCTCCTTCATTAGCCTAATGTCTACCCTTATGTAAGGCCAATTTTGTGCTCTAAGACTTTTTTTTTTTTTTTCATAAAGCTGTTAAACTCTGCAGGCTTGATTCCCATGCAGAGCAGCAGAGCAGTCCTAAAAAGGAAGACAATAAGAAGTGAAGGCTCTATTGGTCATAAAAGATATACTGAAGGTAAAGTTCATATGTCTTTCTGCAGCCGTTTGCAGTAATGAATGCACACATAAGCAAGTCCTGGGTGAGAATATTCCCCCAGCTGAAGGAATCCTACTCAGGCAGGTAATAATGCTGCTATCACCTATTTTTAAATATGGAGATGCTCCTCACAACTGAAACCTAGTTGGGCAAGAAGAAGAAATCTTCCTCCTCTAGATATAAGCTTTTTTTTAAGGGGGGGGGGTCCAGTTTTCCTTTTTAACCAAGGTTACTACACCCAAGCAATTCTGAAGTGCATACTGCTGGTAATAAATCAAATATTGGAATAATCAAGATGGAGATTTAGTGGGATGGGCAGAAACCATTGGCGTTTCTGAGAAATGGCCTGCAAATGTCTCCAGTAAATTATTTCATTAAAGATATTCTCAAATCTTAGAAAAGTTGCCCAAGGTTTCATCAAAAAATATAGGCTGGATTGAGGGGGGAGCCCGAAGATCACTGATGTGCTGAAAAATAATTCCAGGCATATAATGCATGCACAACTATAGAAACTGAATAAATAATATGCATGTTTTAAAAAATTCAGAAAGCAAATATAGTTCAGCACAATCTACAACAAACATCAAATAATTTAATCTCTGGTGCAAATCATTTGTAGCAATTGTACGGTGTGATTTGCCCCTCCCCCTCTACAGATGCCCGTGCTTGGGATTCCTTCCCAAGCAAAGTATTTTAAGGAATTCCAGAACAGCTTGGAAAGCACACGTGTAATTTTATAATAGAGGAGTGCATATGCTTGAAAACATTTCCCAATATAAATTTTAAAGTGTGCCGACCAAAATTATGGTAGAATAACATAACATTGAATATATACAGTAAGCAAATCAAACATGAACTGTTTCTTTGCTGTGTCTCTCCTAATTAAATATTTTTAAAATTGTGTGAATGCACAAACAAGGGATGGGATGTATCACAAGCAAAATGCAAGGGACAATCACAAGTGATCTTGATCAATTGTTTTTGTTTACACTAAGACACTTTTCAGATGCTCCATTTAAAAGGATTAAATAAATTAAAATTTAAAAATATATTTATTCATTTTTATGTAATATTACAATTACAGACTGATCACTTGCATTACAAACTTTGGGTGGCATGTAATAGGCACATTAGAGGAACTTGTGCTAAAGCTTTCATGGCCACAGCTATCATCCGCTCCTCAAGTAGGGACTGTGAGTCCATGAAGACTCTCAAATATGGAACGTCTCCAGATCCTGATGTTCCAAATACTCACAGATACTTGGTCTTGTCAGGCTTGAGACTGTTCTTCTTCAACCATAACCTCATAGCCTCCAGATCCTAGGATAAAATCTGAGCTGCATCACTTTCCTAGCTTGGAGTATTGGTGATATCTGAGTCCAAATCAATAGATGACCTCACTCAGTGGCAGTATGGAGATATTAAACTTGAGGGGTGACAGCTTCAAGGCTTAAGGCACCCCACACGTCTCTAGATTGATCTCTTCCCCATGCCAACCCTGATGCTCTTAAGGATCATCCAAAAATTATAGCTATTTCAGGATGCAGCAGAATGAGCTGTGTTGGACATCTGTAGGTTTGCCCATGTTGCACTTTGTTGTGAGAGCTGTATTAGCTCTCAAGTTTTTTTTTTTTTAACGTGCTGGTTATCACTTCTAAACCCCTAATAGCATGGGGTCAGATTATTTGTGAGACCATCTGTCCCCGAGGTTATTTGCCCATTCTACCAGACTGGATAGTGTGGCACACTCCAAGTCCTTTTCCTTAAATTATACCATCTAATGCAGGGGTGTCAAACTGTCGACCCGCAAGCCGGTTGCATCATGCGGAGGCTGCGCCCACTCCAGCTCCGGCAATGCAAAAAAAGTCATGATATGTCACGACATGTCACATGATGCAGCGAATTTGACACCTGTGATCTAGTGGATCGAGAAAAGGTGCCTTTTCCATAACAGCCCCAACCCTTGAGATACAACATTCTTCCTCTTGAGATCCACCAAGTCTCCACCCTCTTAACTTTCTAGAAGACTCTAAAGAGCTGGGTCTTCTCCCAGGCACTGGGATAGAGTTAGATCGGGCCCGAACATGCTGGTATTAGTTGCCTCACAAAATGTTGGTTGAGACACCAGGTTTTTGCTATTGCTTTTATTACCTTTTATTTTTGTTATTTTATATGATGGTGTAATTTTATCCCACATTGTGATCCATCCAGAGCTTGTCTTTTAAAATAGGCCATCATTTAAGTCTTATAAACTGGATCCAATCACAAAGAGAGGAGGAAGACCAGAATCTTGCCTTGCACTCCCATTCCTCACCCTTATAGGTGGCCCAGAAGGATAACATGGCCAATAGTAGCAAAAGCTGCTGAAAGAACAAGCAGAACCAGAAAGATTGCACAATGGATAAAAATTATCTAGGTCTGTTGGATCTGGCAAAGATTACTCAGGGAGGGAATGTACCACTGTGTAAGGACCCACCCCACTTTGCATCTTAAGAAGACAGAACTCTTGGAATAATTCTTCCAACAGGCATCCTTTATTAAGAGAAAATGGTTGCAGGCGTTCTAGACAGGACTTGGGGTCCAAGATCTCCCATTCAAGGTTTTAAGGGGTTCCCCAGTAGTCCCACCCAATCACCCCCCTCTTCCAGCGACAGTTTCAGGCATTACAATCCCACCCCCTTTTCCTTTCTGCCGGCTGGATGGAGACTTCAAAGAAAACTACATGAAAGGTAACAGCTCCATTCTTATGGTTAGCTCTTTTGGCAATACACACAATCAGCTGCTTTGAAGTGTACCGAAGGAAGTGAGGGCCATAAAGCCCCTTTGTTCACCCCCTTCCCTTCACCGTATGGCAGAATCCATAGAAGGCAGAAATGGGGTTTTTTATAATTGATAACTAGAGATGAAATATAATTAATATAATTGGATTCTGACACACTGCTTCCTTCAAGAAAGTGACAGTACCTCTTTTCTCAGCAATCAAATAGTCTCACATGGACACATCCACATGTTCACACATACACACACACACACACACACACACACACATGCAGCCCAGGTGGCCTTCATCAGGATTTGCTTCTATCCCCTTGAGAAAACTTAGCAAGTCAGAGTCCAACGCTGAGAGAATCTGTACATCTCTGCACCAAATTCCTAGAATATGATTCAGATGATCCTTAGCTCATCCTTGCCCTGATATGATAAGAGTGGAAAAATAATTTGCTGGGCCTGGAAACAAATGTAAATTGATCAAAAACATATGAGAAATTGGGGATTACATAAAGAAACATTGTCAAAAAGATGGTACAGTGAATCCCAAATTCATATATCGCATTATATAAACATTATATTCAGGTCAATACACTTAGGAATAATCTGCTTCCAGCAAATTCAAGAGCAGTGTATGTAGACTGTAGAAGGAACATTAGAAATTATGTAAACTTATTGCAAGCATTTCCTCAACAATTTTCATTAATAAAGCAAAACAATTAAAATGAAAACTGTTCATTGACATTTTTCCAAATTGCTTTTATTTTATGCTGAATGTTGTGCTCTACACTATTTAGTTTTGACATTCATATATAGCAAAAAAGGGAGAAATCAGCTGTGCAATATATTAGATATTGCAAATCAGACAATGGGTGGTACGGTGGCTCAGTGGTTAAGGGATTGGGTTTGTCCTGTAGAAAGCAGGCAGCCCAGATTAAAGACCCAAGCGCCATACAACGAGGTGAGCTCCAATCCTTGTCCCAGCTCCTAGCAGTTTGAAATCATGCAAATGCAACTAGATAAATAGGCACCACTTCAGTGGAAAGGTAACAGAGCTCCGCGACATCATGCTGGCCACATGAGTGTGGAAATGTCTTCAGACAATGCTGGCTCAATGGCCTTGAAATGGAGATAAGCACCGCCTTCTATAGTCAACAACAACTAGCGGAGTAAAATCCACAGGGACTTCTTTACAATATCCTTTTGTATGGGGGGAAAACCTCAGGGAAATCATTTTTTAAAACAACCATTGTAGACAAAAAGTCTCAGGTCACATCTGCACACATTTGAATATTATTTAATTTAACTATAATACAATATCCCAAGTAAGTACTTAATGTTAAGTCCATTGAATGATACTGAAAAATGTAAGTTACTAAATGTGCAAATCTGCTGAAGAACATAGTATTTGAGGAGATCTTAAAGTTCAATCTTCAATTTACTATTTAAGCCTACAATTAATTGAACTCAGTGGGGTTTTTCTGATTAGATATATATAAAATTACATGAACTGTATTCATAAATAATTTCAGACCACTATTTGAAAAAAATGTGTTCACTGAACAAGCTATAATGCCCTGATACATACATGATGCCATAATACAGGCATATCAAACTCGCGATATCACGTGACGCCATGTGACGTATCACAACTTTTTCCCCATTGCCGGCAATAGGGTGTGCACGGTTTCAGCATGACGTATCCAGCCCGCAGGCCAGCAGTTTGACATGTCTGCCATAATATGTTTCTTCTTGCTAAGCTAAAAACAGGAAACCACTTTCTGATTAGTATTACATTCAGACCATTTTATTCTATTATAATTTCCTCCACCATTTTTCAATGACTCTCTTTTTATACTTCAAACCATCATTTCCAGCACTGGCTTGAAAGGCAAACTATAGATTGTTCAACCAGGAAATGATGCAAGGGATCGGAACACGAGATAGAAGAAAGAAGAGCGCTAGGTTAAAGGGATGTTTGTAACATATTCATGGGTTAACTCTAACCACAGTCTGGGGAAAAAAATTATTGAACCACAGGGGAATTTAATTTGATGTAAATAAGGAGGTGGTAGTATCGCAAACTGCATAAAAGATAAACCTTGGCAGCTGTTCACACTTGAGAGGAAGGGATTAGAATTAATAATGTCATATGCAATTAATCAGGAGAGTTGACAAACATTAATATCTATGATGAATTGTTCCAACAGTTGTCTGGTGTAAACATAACTCTGTTTTTAGGAGGCAAATCAATACTGTATTCAGCATGAGCCCCAAACCCTTGCAAGTGCTTCTTTACCCCTGGTCTAGTGGGAAGGAAGAAAGAATGGGAGTGGAGACAATAGGTACTCAACCTACTGAGAATGCACAGAATGTCTACCCTTGCTGGGCAGAAAGGCAATTGCTGAATAAGTACTATCAATGATTACATGTCCTGAAGTTTTTTTTAATTCCTAGTAACCACATAGATAGATCTTCTCCATGGAAGATCTATTCCAAACTTGTTCTTTCAAGTCTCCCAATGGCATACTCATCACCTCTGTAATTGAGTCCATCCACCTTGCTACTGCTCATCCTATTCTTTCCTCTCCTTCCACTTTTCCAAGCATTAGAGAGCTGGATCTTTGCATCATGTAACCAAAGTAGGATAATGTGTCAGTTGTGCCTGGAGTGAGACCTCCGGATTGACTTAGTGTCCTCACCTATGATTAAACAGATAGGTGTGAGATTCTGTCTGAAAAGACCACTCTTAAAGTTTAGAGGTTTGTCATGACTACCAAGTAGATTTTTTTTTATAAAATTCAGGATAATTTTGCCATTACATTGGAAGCACTTCATCTTGGAAAGTGGCAAGCAGGCAAAGCAAAGGACTAACTTTCCATAACCCACAATTTATGTTGAGGCTAGGACTAAGCAGTGCTTTTTTTGTAAGAAAAATGGTGCTGGATCTCACATCTTGTTAATCTTTTATTTAAAAAATTATATATTCAGTTCTTAGCAGGAGCGGTGGTTGAGAAGTAATTTTTTTTTTCATTTTTAAATTTGGGGTCACACTTTTACACTAAAAATTTTAAAAAGATTTTCAATTCACCAAAGATTTTTTAAAATAAGAAATTATTTACCTTTCGCACGTAGTCAATTACTGAACACACACACACACACACACACATCTTAGTTGTATAACGAAACATAATGGTTGCCGCCCGCAGTAAACACTCAGCGCGCGACCACACGACCAATCACAAGCTGAGCAGTGCCACAAGCCGAGCAGCACATCACAACCAGCACGGACAAAGTACGCATGCATCAAACTCAACACACAAGCAGCCCGCATGCACCGGTTTAATGATTTTTCCACGACCTGCTACACTCGACAGAGAGATTCAAGTCCACGTGGACCAAACATCAACTTTTCAAAAGTTACTTTTAAAACTTGGAAAAATCCATCGAAAAAAGGTGCCAGAACTCGGTTCCGGTGTATTCTATGACAAAAAAAGCACTGGGACTAAGGTAGATACAGCCTTGGTGACATTCTACTGCAAACAGGAATGAAATCATCCCTGACCTGCATTTTGCTTATGCCAAGGACAAGAAGCATTCCTTGGAACAAGTGAAAGCAGAGACAAAGGCCAGCATGCCCAACAGCTGTGGAAGTAGCACCAAAGTGGCAAATCCCTAGCAAAGATCATCTCAGTGCAAATCCCGTGCTAAATCAGAGGTTTGACCACTACCTGCATCCTATCTGCTACCTACGTCTTTTTCAAGGAAAACAGATATAGCAGATAATGATTTAGAACAGAAGAAACCAAGATTCATGTGATGTTTGGTGCATTGGTTTCTGCTGGGAAATGGGGGTTGAGAAAGATCATTTTCCTTTGCTATTATCCTCTTCTCCCTCCCACAAAGTGAAGGCCTATTGAACAGCAGAGAAAAATTACAAGGATCAGCCTATCTGAATGGAGGAGTTTGTACCATAAATATTCTTTTTTTAAAATGCTGCATCTAGCTAAATTGCAGTAACTGAGATAATTTTTCCCATCTAAAATTATTTTTATTGCCTTTATTGCCTTCTTTTACAAGTAAAATGGAATAACAAAGTTGGAAGGGACCTTGGAGGTCTTCTAATCCAACCCCCTGCTGGCTGTGGAATGCTGGCTGTGGAATTCTGGGAGTTGAAGTCCACATGCCTTAAAATTGTCAAGGTTGAGAAACACTGCTTTAGGAACTGATGTGTTACCAAGATGGTCCTGATAGAATACCGCAATATGATTTACTGAAACATAGGAAGGTTAATAGTATTTACTTTGGACGAGGTCTCCAGGTAGTGCTAAGAACAGGGGTGGGCAATTAATTTTCCCAAGGGGCCATATGAGAAACTGGGATGATTGCGCAGGGTTGAACCAATACTATGAATATATGTAGGCATGCATGTAACTTGAGGAAAAAATAGTCGCCTTCAAAAGTAAAGCAATGCAGGTGCATTCTGTATATGGCATACGCTTAATTTACATTTAATTTCTAATTTCGAGTTGACTTTTTACAAAGGCCAAACAGGGATAGCCAAAGGGCCAGATGTGGCCTGGGGCTGTAAAATGTCCAGGTCAGACTATGAAGGATGTCAGTCTGAAATTCTGAAGAGCCATTGCTAGTCATTATTAACAATATCAGCCTGGATGGATCTACAGTCTGACTTGGAATAAGGCAGCTTTCTACTTTATCAAAAAAAAAAGTTTTTTGGGCCATTTCAGATATGTGTAAGACAGGATGCAGTCTAACCATCATATTTATTTTGCACAATGATCGAGGTAAGTCCTTTGCCAGGTAAGGAGCCATGAAATAATAATTGAACAATGTAGTTAATTGTACCAGAAAGAATTTGATGTGAACAGACAATGGCAATCTACTGTCATATACAACCTGAATGGCTAGTATGGTTAAACAGAGTCTAGACTACTCTTTGATGTGAATTTATTATAGAATATTTTTTTTTTGCTAAATAATGAATATAAATTGCAAGGATTAATCATGAATTTCTTACTGTTATCTCATCATTCAGTTTGCTATGGTTTAAAAACTCACTGGGCAGGCTTTATCTTCTTTTTCTCAGTTAGCATTAAGTCCTCAACAATAGTACTATGGCTTAGTTCTTTGTCTAAATTAGAACATCTTTGCAGATTATGGTGTATTAATTTTTTTTAATTTGCACTACAGCATGAGTTTTCCAATCACCAAACTTCGCACATCTCATTCCAGGAATCCTCTCGTCAGATATATCATGCTGCAAAAATAAAATAAAATAATTCAAAAAAGAATGAGTGAGTCTGTCATCTATTCATTGTTGCTATATTTATGCCTGCTTGCTTTTGTTATACGGGAGGCAGGAAACTTCAGATTAACAGAATTTTATCTATGCCAAGAATTTCTTAGAAGCTTTAACAAAATTAGATAATATCTTTCTGATCCTGTGGGTGTAATACACATCTGTTTCTATAAACACTTCATTAATCTCTGAGCTCTGGGGTTATTTTCATCTGCCTTAACCATAATGAGGAATAAGAGCATTTTTTCCTAGTGCTCAAAAATTTTCCTCTGTTGCAGGAATGAGACAAACCTGCATGCCAGATGTGTCCCACAAAGGTTCTTCCAATTTGGTGTCTCTTTTATTAAATCTTGTTTCATTCAGTCATTAGAAGATCTCATAACAAATCTATTCACTTGGAGCTAATGGGAGACCTTTTTTTACCCTCAATTAAAATGAGTTGTTTAATACTTTGCATGTTATCACCATCCCTAACATCCTTTCAGTAACCCGGAGGGGAGGTTTCGTGGAGCTCAGAGCTAAATAAAGTAAAATAAAGTCATGCTTGAAATAAACATAACTTGTCATTTGGTATAATGGAATAGATGCTTGTCCACATCTATGTATGTTTGTCTCTAGCCAGATATCCTTGAAAGCAGGTTTCCAGTCCCTGAGTAGGCAGAAAATGGTGACTACCCTCACTATAGACCCCTCTTTACAAATTGCGTGTCAGACCATTGAAGAGCAACATCTAGTAGCCCTCCCTATTCCATTTTGATTCCAACCAAGTATCAACTACAGGTGAGAAAAACAACCATCAATTGCCTGGAATGAAGGGTTTTGCCATTTTTCAGGTTGTCTTGTTGCAGATCACCAGTCTGCAGATCACCAGTCGAAGTTGCTTGATTTGGCAATCTATCTCTTAGAATATTTTGGACCTTGAGTTGACAGGTTGTCGGTGTGTAGAGAGCTTAGATTGATGACATCTCTCTTGGGCTGTTTCTGAACTCAGGTTTGCTCTTCTAGAACAATGGTAAATTTGTGCTAGAATATACTCCCACTGACAAGTGGGCAGGGAAGGAATGTCAGGAGAAACAGAAAGAACATCTCTGGGGTCCAGAGAGAAGCTCCCTCCAAGATCATCCTGCATGTCTTCTCCACCCCGATAACCATCAGTTGGACTACTTTGGGACACATAATTGCATTTTGGAAGAGTATAAAAGAGTATGTTCAAAAATAGCCCAAATGATAGATTCTTGGCATCACGGAAAATCTGTGAAAGCCCTTAGAGGTGTTCCTACCCAATTCACCATACGGCACCTTGCAATTTCTATGAAGTGTTTGTTCCATTTCCACCCCGACTCCAAAATGGTCAAAAAGGTGCTGAGTGGCTGACACTAGCAGTACCTGGTAATAGCCAAAATAATGTTGGTGTAGGCAAAATGGCATCCACAATACCTAGTTAATAGAAACAAGAGATAGATAGCCATGTAAAACCCTTTTGACAGCAGCAGCAATGAAAAACCTGCAATACACTCATTTGGATAACTAGTAACACACAGTAACAATAGCTAGCAGCAATCAATTCACTTTTTCCCAGCTCTGTACTTTTAAGAAGGGGAAAAAACAGATCTAGTGCACTTTCCAGACCATAAACCTGTATTTGTCAAATAAATTCTGAAAGCTCCAAGGTCCTCTTTTTTTAAAAAAAAAAAAAAAAGGGGGGGGGGAATACAATACTGGCACAATGCCACCTTTGATGCAATAATTTGAATTAAGAGAGGCCAAAGACTGCATTTAGAAAGTCTATGGAATTTCATGCAGGCCTAAAAAAATATTCACCCAGATTCCATAAAGTATCAATTTCCACTGTGAGATGCCTCGGTGGACAACAGAGCAACACTAAGCATTTAAGGGAACTGTGAAAGGATTTTTCCACGGATGCTCCTGGCAGTAAATTTGAGTCGTTCGCTTTCAGTGGTTGCATGCAGGACAAATGCTGCCAGAAGCAAAATCCAGCTAGCATTCATCTCCCTTGCTAAAAGAACAAAGAAAAATCTGCTTACTTTTTAAGATGTTAAAAAGTGTGGCCTTGGAGTTTCGTATTTATTTTATTTAACTGTATAGATTCCTTGAGTGAACACTACAGACTGGAATTCTTAGAAATTCTCTCCTTCCACAGCTCTTCTTGGAATGCCCCTGTGACCATTTGTTACTAGATGTGCTAATTCCAAGAACTGGTACGGGGAAGCAACCTCTGGATGAAAAACCACATCTGCAGTGAGAGTGCAGGGCATTTATAGAGACTACCATAAGCATCTAAACACATTTTTAATCTGCTCTCTCTCTCTTAAAATATCTCCTCCAAAGTAGTCAGATAATTGGAGGAGGTGTACTCACCATATCTTAATTTCTTTATTTTTCCCATTTAAATGGAAAATAATTGAGGAGGAACTGATTTGAGCAGGCATGGCTTGGAACTGATCTGACATTCTAGCTACAGAAAAATGAAACTGGAAACAAGCAAAGACTGCTAAACCACAAACCATGTAGGGAATGGATTGGGTTCTTTCTCTGTTCCCGCTAGTCCCAGGAGAACAATGATCTAGCTATTAGCAAAATCAGCTTAGGAGGTCAAATCTGAACTTGTTTGCCTGACTGCTGCACTATGGAGAAATCGCACACTTCCATTTTATGGTGAATTCTTGCAGCTGAAGTTGTAGGAGATTCCCACACAGATCCAGTTCACAGTTTGGGATGTAGACACCCCAATATAAGATAGACAGCAGCTTTCCATGTGATAGTTTAAATACATGTTCAACGGCTATGTACTACTTCTGGAGGGGTGGTGGTGTACATTTAAGGTTACTTCCTTAATACCTGCAGTGTCTCTCCAGGAGTTTGTTTCTTCTGTCAGTCTCCAATTATAAATACTATAGGAAGGGATTATATTAAAATGCCACATGTATTGTCTAGAATTTTTGCTAGGAGTCAAATACAGATAAGCCTGTCTTATCTTCACCGTCCTGCTGTGTACTGTAAATATATATGCATTAGGTTTGCTGCAATGCAGTTTTCTGGCTAGTGTCTAAGAAAAACATTTGCTTAATCTCTGTGAACGAAGTTAAAGGAAAGCACAGAACAGCCACACAGAAAGTGAGGGTAGAGGAAGTCAGTACTTGGAATAATGCATATTAAATGGTTGGGATATTAATAAAAGAATCAGAGGATAGACCAGGCTAAGTATTCAGAAGCTGGCTAGATTGGCCCTCCATCAAAGAAAGCTGCCCTCATGTAGGTCATTCCTTAATGCTAGCAATTAACCAAGCATCTGGGACCAGAAGGTTTGGGATGTGATTAATTTCATTCCAGTAGGTTCCAGCTGAAAATAGAATATAGGGTATATAGAATAAAGTAAGGTGATCGTGATAGACCTTCTATCCAATATGGTTTAAGAAATTGGCTCTGGAGCCAAGGCCTTACTGTGGACTATCAATCAAACGCAGGCATGAAATACATTAGGGACAGGAAACATTCTCCAAAGCCATTTCTATTGCGCTGTTCAATAGCAGAGGCCAAGTTTTCTTTTTTTAATGAAAGTGGCTAAAATCACACATAACTGCATTACCAGGTTTGTGATCTTGCCTGAGAGCTATGACATTCCAGACATTCTTGCTTGAAACCTTGCGAGATGTCATGGGAAAACCCTAATGAGATTTTGCCATCTAGCAAAATATGGACATTTTTTTAAAAAAGCTTTAAAATAATACTGGGGTATCATTTAGGCACCATATAGCAGTGGCATAGATATCCAGACACATATGGAGGCTAAATGACCAATCTTTGAAAGGAAAGAACGAACTGCTTCAGGTGAAGTCTGTTCATTCATTTGAATTCTTTCCTCCTGTTGAGAAGCTCTCAGAGGTTAACAATAGTGCTCCCTCCCCCTGTTTTTCCCTGCAACTTACAACCTGGTAAGATTTGGTGCTAAGAGCAACTAGTCCAAAGTCATCCACTCAACTTTGATGCCAGAAGAGGGCTAGAACCTGCCAGTCTAAGACCTTACCTACTACAACACCGTGGCTCTCACTTTTTGAAGTGCAATCTGAAATTTTACACTCCATTTTAATCTGGCTTAACTGTTTCTTCTCAATTCTCTGTTTTCCCCTGGAGCAAAATGGGGATTATATAAAAAGAAGAAAAATAAGTTTGTGCATGTGGGTAGAGCAAGAACCCAAGAGAGGGGAAGGAGAGGGAGATAGTATGCATTACAATTTTTTTGTGCAAAGAGAAATTCACAAGGCAGATATCGAAGTGAAAATACAGGTCTACCTTGAAATCTTTTTTCCTCTCCAAGATATTATGTTTATTTTCCTCTTCCATAGATATGCATCTGTCTTAAAAAAAAAAAAACTCATAAAATCCACATTCAAGAAAATACTTTCATACTGAGGTTTCATTTCATGTCATTTTTAATTTTCTAGTTTTAATGTGTGATTTTTGAATCTACAATTTTTTAGGTGCCATTTGTTGCAATGGAAGGCACCTAGAATTGTGATCTTCATTTGTACTTTGATTTCCTTCCTGCTTTAAGTGCCAGGAAACCCATGCATTCCTTGATGCTGTGACATCTTTTAGTGGCTGACTTATAAGATACGATTGTGATAAAGGTCAGTGAAAAATCTTCCACTATGATTTATGATATGTATCTGCCCTGAGCAGAACCCTCAGATACCTAGAGTTTGTACTATTTAATAATGGTTATCAGTTCAGAAATTAAGAGACTAATACTGAAATGGTACAGAATTATGGGTAGCCATCTGCAAGAATGATGTGGCCCAGAAAGCAACATAGTTTTACACACCTAACAAATAGCATTTCAGTTGGCTATGAAGAATTATGAATCTTTTTTTTTTACCTCCATGTGTCTAACATTCTGACTTTTGGCCCTAGATTGCAAAAATCACTGTTGAGGCAGTTTGCAAAAGCTAGACTATTAAAACTCTTGTCCTGACCTTTAACTGGGCAAAAGATACATTATAGGTCAACATTTTTTAAATCAAAATCAAAATGTTTGGAGGGAAAGGGGAAAGGGGAAAGGGGAAAGGGGAAAGGAAAGGAAAGGAAAAATTCTGATGCTCCCTGCCAGCTTTCCACAAGGAAACTCAACGGGGAAGCTGGCAAGAAGTTGGAAGTCACTTCTGCTCCCACTGCTTTTTTTCCTACCCTTGGTCATTCTGTTTCTGTTTAGATAAGGATTTCTCTCTAAAATGACTCAATGGGGCACTTGTTGTTTAGCACTCTGTAATACTGAGAGCCGGTTTGATGTAGTGGTTAAGGCTCCAGGCTATAAGCAGGAGACAATGAGTTCTAATCCCTCTTTGGCAAAAAATCAGCAGGGTGGCCTTGGTCCAGTCACTGTCTTGTAACTTTAGAAAGGAGGCAATGGCAAACCAAACCTTCCGGAATCTTGCCAAGAGGAATGCAAGGACTTGTCCAGACAGTAGCCAGGAGTTAGAAACTGACTTGACAAACAAAAACAGAACCCTTATCATATTGTATGTTTTATTTGAATAGAAAAATGGGGAAATGGTAATCTGAATAAATAATAATAAATTTAATAAATAAAAAATGGCAACAAGGAAATCTTTTTAGGTTGTGTGACAATATTTTGCATGCAGTGGAGACAATAGATATTATAGTGAACTTCATCTTTCCTCATTCTGGAATGTGGAAGTCAGTCAATGAAACTAGTGATCAGAACACTGTTCAATTCAATCCCAAACTTTCAAATTCATATAATTAATTTATGGGGACTTTCTGTCATAAGATATGATGGTGCCTTTGACTTGGATGGTTTTAAAAAGAGGATTATATAAATGCCTAAAGGAGGCTTATTAGACAAGATCTGCCGGAGCATATCCACACTTAACCATTTAAGCTTTTTCTGTCCTGTGCTCATGCCAGCTTGGCTCTAAGCCATTTTAAGAAAATCCTTCTCACACTGAGATACCTTGGCAACAGCTTGCTCAGTATTCAGTCTAAACTACAAACACATCTTACCCCTGGACAATTTCGCTACTGCTGTTTCCTCCTCCTTTTCTTTTCAATAAAGCCATTGTCCACCACTTTTCTTAAGTGGATATTTTAATATGAATGTGTATATACATTTACACTCTCCAAGTTAAATTGTTTTATAGATAAACCAAACAATGACATCAAAAGGCCTATACATGGAGGCACAATTAGCAGTTTTAAAAACCTTTATATTGTCCTATTTCTTTCTAATATCTTAACATAAGTGCTATGAGGTACAATGTTTACAGTTCTGCTCTTGTAAAAAAAGATTGTTGGCACAAAACCTGACCGTTTTTTTAATTACTTTTTTTTTCTTTCATTGAACATCCTGGGTTTTTTTCACTGTTTTTGTTTTTTTTTTTTGTTTTTTTTTTGTTGTTGTTGTTAATTGCGAAGTTGTGTCCGACCCATCATGACCCCATGGACAACGTTCCTCCAGGTCTTCCTGTCCTCTACCATCTTCTGGAGTCCATTTAAGTTCACACCTACTGCTTCAGTGACTCCATCCAGCCATCTCATTCTCTGTCATCCTCTTCTTCTATTGCCCTCAATCTTTCCCAGCATTAGGCCCTTCTCCAGTGAGTCCTTCCTTCTCATTAGGTGGCCAAAGTATTTGAGTTTCAACTTCAGGATCTGGCCTTCTAAAGAGCAGTCGGGGTTGATCTCTTCTAGGACTGACCGGTTTGAACACCTTGCAGTCCAAGGGACTTGCAGGAGTCGTCTTTTAATTTCTTGGCTGCAGTCCCCATCTGAGGTGATCTTGGAGCCCAGAAAAATAAAATCTGTCACTACCTCCATTTCTTCCCCATCTATTTGCCAGGAATTGAGAGGGCCGGATGCCATGATTTTGGTTTTCTTAATGTTGAGTTTCAAGCCAACTTTTGCACTCTCCTTCTTCACCCGCATCAAGAGGCTCTTTAGTTCCTCTTCACTTTCTGCCATTAGAGTGGTATCATCTGCATATCTTAGGTTGTTGATATTTCTCCCGGCAATCTTAATTCCAACTTTTGATTCATCTAGCCCTGCCTTTCTCATGATGTGCTCTGCATATAAGTTAAATAGGCAGGGTGACAGTATACAGCCTTGCCGGACTCCTTTCCCAATTTTGAACCAATCAGTGGTTCCGTGTCCAGTTCTCACTGTTGCTTCTTGACCTGCATATAGGTTTCTCAAGAGACAAATGAGATGGTCTGGTACTCCCATCTCTTTAAGAACTTGCCATAATTTGTTGTGATCCACACAATCAAAGCTTTTGCATAGTCAATGAAGCAGAAGTAGATGTTTTTCTGGAACTCCCTAGCTTTTTCCATGATCCAGCGTATGTTGGCAATTTGATCTCTAGTTCCTCTGCCTCTTCGAAATCCTGCCTGTACTTCTGGTAGTTCTCGATCCACATACTGCTGGAGTCTAGCTTGTAGGATTTTAAGCATAACTATACTAGCATGTGAAATGAGTGCAATGGTGCGATAGTTTAAACATTCTTTGGCATTGCCTTTCTTTGGAATTCTGTTTATTAATCAAATTTATATGTCCGTCATTCTCACAGGAAGTGACTCTGCAATATTTATTTATTAATCAAATTGACATGGCCACTCGTTTTAAGACCTGGTGATACACTATTCCACCATTTTTTAAATTATCTGAGGTACAAAATTTCATCCCCAGCTCCCAAATAGCACAGAGGCTGCTAACAAGGCAACCAGTGTGACCCAGGATTAATAGTTGGCTTGGACGTAGTAGATCCAGGGTCACTTCCATCAGTCATGGACTCTTAACAATAGAAAAAAATATAAAAAGCTTAAAGTGAATAGGAAAAAGATTTACAAGTGTTATAAAATTAAATAAAACTCAGTAAAAAATCAAAATAACATTAGTTTTGTTATATGCATTCAACTATCCATTTATATGTATTTAAATCTTTAAATCATTTTTAAAATCAAGATTAATGACAGTAATCAATGTAGTATGAATAATAAATTAAATGAACAATGTAGTATGAATAATAAATTAAGAAAAATATATAATAATTTCTATCTGATCTAAAAAAAATTCTATTGTGCTGCATTCAGAAAACCAAACTTTGGATACTGCACAAGGTCATATTTAAAATTATAATCCAAAAATGAAATGAATTCTGTATCAGATTTTTTTTCAAATACAGTTATATTTAATCAATGTATACTTCCACTACTTAATTTTCCATTCTACAAAAGAGGATATATGTAATTTCCAAGAAAAAAAATTGGCAGCTGTTAACTTATACAAGGCAGTTTGGTATATTTTGTGGGAATATTAGAATCAGACTTTTTAACAGAAAAATAGCAACTTTGAAAGGAACAGACCATGTCTCAGATGTATCACTAGCCAGCAAAAGAGTGAAGAATTATCCTAGCTAGAATAGAATAGAATAGAATAGAATAGAATAGAATAGAATAGAAACTGGAAGGGACCTTGGAGGTCTTCTAGTCCAACCCCCACCCCACCCCCCACCCCGCTCAAGCAGGAGAACCTATACCATCTCAGGCAAGTGACTGTCCGGTCTCTTCTTAAAAACCTCCAGTGATGGAGCGTCCATGATTTCTGAGGGCAAGCTGCTCCACTGGTTAATTGTCCTCACTGGTAGGAACTTTCTCCTTAATTCTAGGTTGCTTCTCTCTTTGATCAGTTTCCAGCCATTGTTTTTGGAATACCTTTAAAACTATACTGCTTATTTGAAGATATTGAAGCTGATGAGATTATTCTGATCATTTTGAAGAGAGACATTCAAGAATATAATCTTTTTCTTATTAACAGAAAAATATTGCAGTCCATAGAAATTTCCACATCTGTAAACATAGTTAAGAATGAGCTAGAAATTAAGGACATGTCTATCCTTGACTAAGGTTTATGGTAAACCATATGATATGGTTATGTTATACTCTTTCTCTATAGAATATTTAAATCACCATGCATCTAAAGCAGGAATGTCAAACTCGTGACATCACATGACATTGCGTGACGTATTGCAACTTTTTCCCCATTGCCGGCAAGGGGGTGGGCGCAGTTTCGGCGTGACGCATCCGGTCTGCAGACTGGCAGTTTGACATGCCTGATCTAAAGTAACAATGACATATAATATAACACATAAATGAGGATTCACTTTAGGTAGTCCAGATTTATCCAGATTTGGAAAAGAATCTAACTCCAAAGGTCAAAACATCTCTGCCCAAAGTTTCAAGACCTGATTAGAAGATTTTTATTTTTATTTTTTAAAACTGTATCTTGTTATCATTTGGATCATAGATTGTTCTTTCACATTCAACCGGAAACCAAAGTATTATAAATCTTCCTTGTTTTCAATTTGTCTTTCCAAATTTCATGTTAAATTTCTGACACATATGACTGCTTAATTTTTTTATTTTTTTTGCCTGCCCAAGGGCACCATTTTTTGCCCCCAAAACTAGCATTTGTTTAGCAGATGCGTTTATTTATCAAATTTTTAAAACTTCCCTTCTCACAGAGGGACCTCACAAAGGGGCTGAGTATCGGAGCATTTTTCCTTTACCTCCAGAAAAAATATTTTCTTTTTTTAAATGAATAATTCAGTCCATTAGTATTAACTGAAAATATTTTAATTTGTTCCATAGTATCAGTCTAGCATATTTACAATAGGTCTGCTTTTAAAAACAAAAATGGGGAAAAAATCCCAAAATTTTCTTTAAACTTCATAAATGGCTTTTCAGGGGTAAACAGCAATAGTAGTTGAGACTGAAAAGTCCCAAGATAGTCTTTTCACAATCCTGAAAAATATACCCAAAATGTAACATAATTTTGCATCTGAAAATAATTTTTTGATCAAGTTGCCTATTTAAGGAGATAGAAGTTGCAGATTGGAGATGGGTATGAAACCTTTGGAACAAAGTAATTGTGCCATAGCTTCATTTGGGACATTTTAGGGAAATGAACTGGCCCAAATAGCTATAGGGATGTCCTAGCACATTGGCAGAAATACAGCCTGTTCTGAAATACCAATTCTTTGCTTCCATCTGCTTCCTAAGGAAGAAAAATGCAGCATTTTCTGGGGCTTCGTGGACAGAGAGCCCTAAAACAGAACCATTGGTCTTCAGGATTTAGATTAGATATTCTGCCCATTCTTTGTTTTTCTAAAGTAGGATGTGATCTGCCCCCTGGTGGTAGAGGAACTTTTTCCTCTATGCAAGAATCCTGACTTAAAGGCTGGCTACTTTTCATCAAGATCTCATAAAATGTAGGTTTACTCCCAAATCATTTTCAGGGAGGACAGAAAGAAAGTTCCCTAAATATCTGTACATCCAGGCAGTGGAGTCTAAACCATTTGATTGAGGCAAGATGATGGCTCACATGTCTTAATGTAAAAAAAAAAAGTGAAAATCTTTAGCTACGTTTACTTTAATGTAAGCTTTATTTATTTGATTTTTATCTCACCTTTATTATTGTTTATAAATAACTCAAGGAGGCAGACATTCCTTCCCCAATTTTCCCCACAATAACAATCCTGTGAGGTAAATTAGGCTGCGAAACAGTGACTGACCCAAAGTCACCCATCTGGTTTTTATGCCTAAGGTGGGACTAGAACTCAGGGTCTCATAGTTTCTAGCTCAGACATGTCAAACTGCCAGCCCATGGGCCAGATACGTCATGCCAAAACTGCACCCACCCCATTGCGCAACGTCACGTGATGTCACGAGTTTGACATGCCTGTTCTAGCCCGATGTCTCAACCACAAGACCAAACTGACTCTCTCTATGTTTTTAGTACTCATTTATTTTGCAATTTGTTTTGCACACCACTTCAAAAGTCCCCTAGATGGAAAACTTCATATAAAATAATTAACTGTATGCAACCAAAAGCAACCAATTGATTACATAAACACACATATAGACACACACAACCTATAGTAGAGTCTACATTTCTTGTAGGGATAAGTAAAGGCTTAAGACTTCCTTCCTGCCTCATTGCTTATATACAGTAAGCTAAGCTTTCATACTGCAGACTTGCTTGGTTGGATAAAAACAAGATAAAGTTTGGTTGTCTTTCCTACAAACAAGCAATTTGATCTATCTGCAATATGAAGTAATCTTCAGTGTTGCATAACGGCCCAAACTAACAGTCTTTAGGAACCTATTCCCGTCATAAAGATGAATAAAGGCATCACTAGAAAACAAAGCATTCTACATTAACCTTCAATGTACTGCTTTTGAAAAATTAAACTTCTCTCTCCCACAAAAGTTTTGGAGGCATAACATCATTACACTTGCTAATTATTTCCCTCTTTTATTTATTGGTATTATATCTTAGATATTTTGGCTGCAATCTTATGCATATGTGTAGAAATAAATAGATAAAATGTATGCTCCTAGTGAAATGCCATAAGTCTGGAAACAATCTGTCAATATAGAGTTAAAATTATATCTAATGTTGATTGTGCATTTCAGCAAATGGCCTTGGTGAGGACCTTTATTTTAAGACCTCTCCCCATCCCCCATGTGCTGTCAATCATCATCTTTCTGCTAAAAAATTGCCCACCTGTAATTACCTATCTACTTTTACCTAATTGCCTCCAAGGATCATTTAGGGAACAAAACACTCAGGAAGGAGGCATTTTGGGCAGAAAAATAACTTTTCTTTCATTGATGTTTCATATGGCTCTATAACAGTGGTTCTCAACCTGTGGGTCGGGACCCCATTTGGGATCGACCGACCATTTCACGGGGGTCACCAAACAACGCAGTCTGCCATTTTTTTTTCTCCTTTTCCTTAGCTGTGCTACTCCCTTTTATTCTACTGGCTTTTGAAAGCCAATAGAATAGACTCTCTTGAATAGAGTCTAATTATATTGGCTTTCAAAAGCCAATAGGAATTGTCCAGGCTGTCTCTGCCCTGCTGAGCCCGCCAAAAGTCCCATTCTGCAAACGGTGCTGCACCAGTTGAGTAGTCCTCGGCTTACGACCGGTTGAGTAGTCCTCGACTTACGACCGGTTGGGGGGTCGCGGCATTAAAAAGGTTGAGAACCACTGCTCTGTAACCTTTGGGCATATAGAAAAGTGTTCTCTACCCAGAGGCTTTCAGATGTATGTGGACTGAAATTTCCCAAATGCTCAATCATCATGCTGGCTGATTATTCTGGGAGTTGCAACCCTAAGCCTTTCCAAGCATGCTGAAAGTTTGGGATGAATAGTTGGGAACAGCTGATATCAAATATTCCAGAACTACAAAATTCCTCCTAACAATGTCCCACATAATCTAGAAGTCGATATGCATTGCAAACCTGCAGAAAGCAAACATTACAGAAGTGCCACTGGTTTCAATGCAGTTACCCCAACAATATAAGCAGCAGTACAGCCAGTCCCTTCCACATTACTAAATCTCCTTCAATATGCCCAACAAAGTTGCTATTTAAATAATTTAAGTAATTTAAATACAGTCCAAATGAATTGGATCAGCACCCAAGCCTAAATAAATAAATAAATCTTGCATATAATGTTGTTAACAGAAGAGATCAGAAATGGTTTTAGTAGGACATTGATTGACAAGTGTCCAAAGAGACCAGGTATGCATTTGGGGTTTTGTTGTGGTGGTGGTGATTCTGAGAGTTCCCCCTGCCACCACTTCAACTCATTGCTGGCTAGTTTGTAAGCATTTTCTGAAAAAAAAAATACATAAAGAGTTATCAATACTTAACTCAGCTGTTTTTAGCAAATCTTTTTAAAAAATGGGAATAGAGCTAAAAATGCACCCATTCCTCCAGGGACATTATTATCATGGTTTTTTTTTTAAGTTTTCAAGTTTTCATTTAGTGGCCATAACCGGGGCCAGCAATTTGGTCATTAAGGGAAGCAGTCACTAAATGAAACTGCTTGTGTGCTTACAATCTTACTTCAGCTTTCCTTTGCTTTACACAACTGCAAAGGTTGTGAATGCAAGGATTGATCACTGTGGTAACTATGAATGTCATCAAAGAGGCTTACCTGTAAGTGACATGTGACCAAATGTAACTCCAAAAGACTGCCTGGCTGTAGAGTAATTGGTCCCATAGATGGCAGTACTAAACCCCATAAGCCAGTGTTTCTCAACCTTGACAATTTTAAGGCACGAGGACTTCAACTCCCAGAATTCCACAGCCAGCAATGCTGGCTGTGGAATTCTGGGAGTTGAAGTTCACATGCCTTAAAATTGTCAAGGTTGAGAAACACTGCCATAAGCCAAACCTCATAGCCTTCTTTTTGACATCCTAGCCACAACATTGAAAGGATCTATTGGCTTGGACTGTCACTAATTCCAATAAAGCTCTCCAAATCCTTTTTCCACATGCCTGTTGTACCCATCCCACGACTCCTAGAGAGAGCTAAAGAAGAATGCTGCCCCTTTCCCCTTTCCACTAGAAATGTCCTCCCTGCCACTAATGTACCAGGGGGTAAGTGACTCCTGCAAGAAGTAAGGTATGAAAAGTTAAATTCCTTTCCCAGAGGGAGCATGGTTGATTAAGGAATTTAGTCTTCATTGTCCTTTGGAGGAAAAAAATTCAAAACAAAAACTCAGGACTCTCCTTCCCTTTTTTTATAAAAGCATACCTGAGAGAGTTAACTGCTTTCCTGATACGTTCCTTCTCACTGATTTCCAAGGATTTTGTTTTATCTATTCATGACTTGGTTTGACAGGTCAAACTTTTTCTTGAAATGGAATTTCCACATTTGCTATGTATCACTTAAAAAAGTTGAAATTACTGCATTTATCCATATGTTCATGAATAAGGAATATGCACCTTTTTTTCTCCTATATGCAGGATGTAGGTGGACAAATTGTGTATGTGCACACATTGTTGTATCTGATGACACTGCTAAGTACAAACAGCTGCTTCAGCTATTACAGCGCAAAACTATAATGCAGCTGCTAAAGCTTGCCCAAGGGCTGATGGATAGATACCATAGTGCTTTCTATTCTTGACAGTATAGCATGACTGAATTATAGGGATTCATTCCTGCAAAGTGACATCCAACTTAAAAAAAAAAAAAATCTGAAAGAGAATCACAAGCACACCGTGCCCTGTGGAATGGAGATGTGCTCCTCTGCTTGAATACCCCGATTTTTATCATGCCCAACTGAACACAGCTAACTACTAAGGCCCATTAAAAATGGCAAACAGCCATGCATCTGCCTAATGATGTTTTAGGAGCCTGCAAGAGAGGGATGGCACAAATTCTTTTAAGCGTGACTTTGTCAGATGGCATCAACATTTGGTTGGATCAAGCCTTTGCAATGAATCTGTAATGTGCTAACTGCCTTTGCATGGATCAGGTTCACAAGTCTCACCTTCAGGGATGCTGAGAACAGAATCCAGGCTGGTGAGAAGCTGTTCTCGTTTCTGTCACAGCATTTGCTCAACAAGAGATTGGCCCTATATTGTGGGAACAAGCATCCTCTTCTCTTTTAATTCCTTCTCCAATGGTATTCTCTCCACACCATGTTCTAGTGCTTTGAGGTACAGACCATTTGGAAGTACCTTTTAGCAATTCAGAAAGCAATCCTTCCATGACAAGTGGACACTTCCCTGGTTCAGCCGTGATAATGGAAGAGATGAATCATACTGCAACTCAAATCAAGAATGGGCAGTGAAATTGCCTGTGAGCAATAACTCAGCTTTTTGTGTTACAGCGGCCACTTTGATGTAACAGTTAAGGCACCAGAATAGAAACTGAGAAACTATGAATTCTAGTCCTACCTTAGGCACAAAGTCAACTGGGTGACCTTGGGCCGATCACTCTCTTTCAGCCCTCCAAAGCAGGCATGAGAAACCAAAATCTTTCCAAGAAAACTGCAGGGACTAGTTCAAGAAGTTGGCAGGAGTCAACACTGATTTGAAGACACATGCTTCCTATCTATCTATCTATCTATCTATCTATTTATCTATCTATCTATCTATCTATCTATCTATCACACCCTCTGAACATGAACAACTTAACTGATTACAAGACAAACTTCCCAGTTTTTCAAGTTAATCACAAATAGAAATATAATGTTGTTTCAAATATATACTTACAAGTTTTTTAAAAAATCAAACCCTTTCATAAGAGGATAAAGTTAAATGTTCATTTTATTACATGACTTAGGATTTGTCTCGTAACATAAGAATATTTTCAGCCTTTCAAAATGCTAATTTAGAAGCTATCAACATTTGGAAATCTACTTTAGAAGTCTAGCAAAAGCAAATGGCTGAGGAACTGAGCAGCCCTACAGAACGGCACACCTATCAGATTTTGGGAGATTATGACATACTACTGGTAGTCCTTAAGATACAATCATAATGGTCGCATGTCACAACAGTCGTTAGATGAAATATGTCACCTAACGATCCCCCCATCCCTGCTCTCCTTAATGACATGTAAAATGAACATGCAGGTCAAGTGGAGAGTGGGGTGCCTTCTGGATGGATGAGGCCCTTAGAGGCCTAGTACAGGCCCAGGCCCACCTGCTGTGGCTCTCGGAAGGCCTCCACCACCACCCCGAGATGTTTCTTTCTCCACTTCCCATCCCTTAGGTCCCTGTAGGGTTTTCCCCACTCCCACCGGATTCCCTAGACCACGGGTTGGCAATCTGAGGCTCCAGAGCTGCATGAGGCTCTTTCAGCCATCTCCTGCAGCTTCCAGCCACATGCAGTGCCAAAAAAAAAAAAAATAGGACTAAAAAAGTTGAACCAATCAATTCAAACTTCTCATGAAAGAAGTTTGAATTGATTGGTTCAACTTCTTTGGTTTGTGGGATGCTTTTCACCATGGGCTCAATATAGATGGGGGGGGGGAAACAGCTCCGGAGGGAGACAGCCCTATAGCAAAAAGACGGCGGTCAGAGCGGAGTGGCACGGAAGACCTACCAGTCGGCGTGGGAAGCTACAGCATTGCCGGTGAGTAAGGCTTGGCCTCCGCGGCCCGGTTCCACACCCCGATGACCAGCTGGATCAGCTTTCACTGCTCCAACCCAGGGACGCCAGCGGCATAGAAAGCAGTTTGGCAGCACTGCCATGGCCAGGGTGTCCTTGCAGCGGACAACTTGGGCCCGGATATTTCCTATGGCTCGCGGTTTGGGACCGGAGACACCAGTGGCGCACGGCCTGGACTGTCAGCATTGCCACGGGACCACCCCCTGCAGTGCCAACTAATGCGGCATGTTTCCAGCAATGAAAAAGGGCCTGAGCGGCGGCGGAACAAGACACTGGGCAGCACAAACTGAGCACAGTCTTGATAAGCAACAAGCCAAGGCCCCGCGTCCCTCCTGCCACTGCTTAGTTTGTGCTGCCCAGCATCTTGCAATTGGTTGGATAAAACACGAACCGATTGGGTGTTTTATCCAACGAACTAAGCGGCGAACTAAGCAGCGAGCAAAACCCCAAACCTTTTATGTTCATTTGCAAAGAAGCAGTGAAAGCCGGTCCAGTTGGTCATTGGGGTGCCAAACTGGGCTGCGGATGCCAGGCCTTGCTCACCGGCAACGCTGGAGCTTCCCACACCAACCAGTAGGTCTCCTGTGCCATTCCGCTGGGACCGCCGGCTTCTGGCTGCGTGGCTGCCTCCCTCCGAAGCTGTCTTTCCCCCACCTGGGCCATGCGCCATAGTGTCTTCTCTTTGCAAAGGAACGCAAAAGGTTTCGGGGTTTCGCTCGCCCGCCTGCCCGGGTGAAGACCAGTGTTGGGGGCTCTAATGTCCTACTATCATTAGCTACAATCCTATCCACCTGTTTTGTGCAACCGATTGCAAGCCAAGCGTTGCCTGGTTCTGAATTAATAGCTTGGCGGGGCAAAGCCCACTGAACTGCATGATCCCAATGACCGAGCTGACTTTGCAGGAGCCTCCATTGGATTGGAACTTTCCTGTCCGATTGAGCTTAGTTTAGGCAGGGCCGTTCTTAGCGTGGGATTCACATGTTAGTTAGTGGGGCTGACTAGTTCTCTGGCAAGGGTGCCGCACTCCGGCCTTCCTCCAAAGCACCACCCTCGGAGGGGTAGTCCAAGGCACCACTTTCAGCTGGCTCCTTTGGCGCGGCCCCAATTCTGCTCCAAGGAAACAAGGGTGGGACAGAGTGGGGCAGAGCGGGCAGCGCTGCCTATCTCAGTCATGTGGAAGGCCATGTAAACACCACCAGATGGCTCTGCAATTGCCGCCACCAAAGCTGGGGGAGATGAGCAGGCTGTTGCTCCCGTGGTCACCTTCCCACCACTATGGAAGGTAGCCTGGTCCATGCCTTTGGGGGCCTCAGCCTCCAGCTGCCTCCAGCAGCCCCTCCATGCCCAAGGCAAGCCCCCCGCTCGCCGCTTCAGAAAAAGGGAGATAGCAGTCTTTTCCGAGGGGAGGAGAAGCCAGGATGGCAGAGCCATCCATACCAGAGCTGGATGCGGGCAGGGTCGGTGCATGTGTCGCCTTATGCTCCACTCTTCAATGAAGCCCCGTTACATGTGTGCACATTTTGCGGCTCTCAGTTTTTTTGTTTTTTTTTTTTTTTGTGAGGGAAATGGGTCCAAGTGGCTCTTTCACCATTTTAGGTTGCTGACCCCTGCCCTAGACCTTAGGCCTGATTCCCACCACACCAGGCAAATACCCTCCTCTACACTTACCTTTTGAAATGTTCTGAGGCCTTCCAGAGGGCTGGAATAGATTGCTTCTTTGTGCGGCTGCTATGGCATGGTGCTCCCCCACAAAATGGTGGCCACATTCAGGTTGTCGCCGCATGGCCTAGGGACAAATCTGCTTCCTTTTGCTGCCTCATGCTCTGCACAATGTTGCAGAAGCTTTCTGCAGCATTCAGAAGCTTCTGAAGCACTGTGCAGAGCTTTTAAGGTAGCAAAATGAAGCAGTTTGGCAGCCACCATTTTCCCTGCCTGTTAGTGGGCAGGGACAAAATGGTGGCCGCATTTGGGTCCTGCCACATGGCCTGGGGATAATCCGCTTCATTTTGGTGCCTTAACAATGGCTGCACAGGGCTGCAAAAGCTTCAGAAAGCTTCTGCAGCACTGTGGAGAAACAGTTTCTCTGGCATCTGCCATTTTGTTCCATCCACAAACGGGTGACACAAAATGGCAGCCCCATTTTGATCACCGCCATGTGGCCCAGGAACATGTGGCCTGTCTTCTTCCACAACCTCATGATGAGCATGTGGGGAGGAGGTCTAAGCACTGCAGGGTTTAACTGGGCAGGGGGTCAGGGGGGGGGGAGAGAGAAAGGAAGGCACTACAGCAACCCTGTGGTATTTAGTGTGATGTGTGACAGATATTTCCTAATGATATAGTCATAATACAGGTATTTTGTAGGGTTTTGTTACACTTTCCTAAAAATTAGCATTTTAAATGACATTTCCCCATTGCAAAATTCCTTTCTAAATCCTAGAATTCATCTATGTTTCATTTGAATGTCCTCCCTTCCAAAGAAAAGGAGAAAAATATTAAATCTTACATTCTATATTGGAAAAGGAACAAAACTTGCAGCTTCTTGTAATATGAAGTGGCAAATTCTAACATTCAGGGAGTCTTACAAATAATACCACAAAGCTACAAAAATATCTCATCATTCCACCAACAAAGGTTGTAGCTTTCTTCCTGGATCAGATATTTCCTCTGTGATCTCCATTACAGCTGGAGCCTTTGTTTATTCTGTGGAGAACTAGCAATACATAAGAATATAAGGCCCAAGACAAAGCAGAATGGTTTTTTTAAATGTTCATTTAATATTACAGAGATGTCTATATTGCTTCCCTTCTCTGTCTCAAAGTGACTTAGACCTCTGACAAAGCATACATACAGATGCATTAAAAAACATTAACATCCATAAATAAAATTATACCCCAAAAGATTTGCCATTGACTGCATTATCATGGCATATGTTAAAATTAAGTTTACAGAGAGCTGTCTTCACTTGCAGATAAAAAAAACTAATGCAAAACCAAATGACCAACCCACTTCAAAGGGTTCTTGTGGGTGTTGCTCATAATCTCTGTAAAGGCAAAGGAGTGTGTAAATGGATTGCCACAATAGAGCTTTTGGAAATGTTCCTGGGCACACAATTGTAAAATCCATACTACCCAAATATCTACCCAAACTGTGATGTGGTTACACAGTGCTTTCCACCCCTTGGTCTAAAAAAAAAATTTTAATACAGAATTCTCACTCACCAAAAAAAGATCTGAACATGATTCAAGGATTTGTTTCTATTAAAATTAGAGAAGGAGGAAATTAATTTCCTTTATTGATTATGAATCAGATATCAAGGTCCTCATTTGTCAAGGCACAAGATTCATTTTAGGTATTATGCATTATGTTAGATATAATGAAGTGTTTTAGAATTCATGACTTAATTTGCACATCAAACTACAGATGTTATAGTGAGATGTTATATATATATATATATATATATATATATATATGTGTGTGTGTGTGTGTGTGTGTGTGTGTGTGTGTGTGTGTGTGTGTGTGTGTGAAAAGAAAGGTATAGCAAAGGAAATACCCATTGAGAGGATGTGGCAGGATTTTCTAAATAGGCTTACAATCAAGCCTGTATGAATACAGGACAGGTAAACATAAATATGCTCTAACTTAATTTTTATTTACTATATCAATTAGTAATGCCTGAAATCAATTGGACTTTGAGGGTTTGTCTGCATTGAACCACAGCTAAAATGGACCACGTTTAGGGAGTTTTTTTCCTGCAGTATGTGACTTGAAATAGGCTCTTTAAAAAAAAAAAACATTTAACAATCCAGATGTAGTATTTAAACAGTTGATGAGTATGAGCCAAGCCAAATAAAAATACCCAGAGACAGATATTTATGGGCCAGAAAGATAAGTAAAATTTTTTTATAAGAGCTAGGTGTTCTAATTAACAATTGTCTCTCTAAGCTTTCTGTCCACAGGGTGGAGAAAAAAGATTGCTGATTTATATCCTGTAGGATGTAGGCTGAAGAGGAGAATCTAATCTGTCTTTCAGATAAAGAAAGAAGAGCAAGGACAAAAGCAGGAACTAGGAAGGAATTTGCTGTCTGTATTCCTAATGCCCACAGGATAAAATGTGTAAAGGATCTGGGCATCATCTCCAGAATCCGTGCTTCCGAGATATGCTACTGTTTTCAGTACTGTTCCCATCTATCTGTACTATTGATTTCAACATCCCACTCTGCTAGTCATGCTGATTCAGACTCATGGCTCCTGCCCACCCTTTCATACCTCTGAAATTCACATGATCAAATCACAATCTATTTCCAGATACTAAGTGGGGTTTGAGTATCCCACAAGACTGAACACTTCTAAAGAGAAATCCACCCTTTCATTTCTTCAGATCAATGCAAGATTGAACCACGCACAGTTAAGTTTAAAACAAAATAGGTTTTCTTTTTTGTAATAAAATCACTCAAGAAGCACACAAATGCTGGGAATTAATTTATAGTTGAAGCACATGAACTGGAAATATATTTGTTTCTTGCTTAATTTAGGTGATTGGCTCTTACTGCTTTATGTTTTTAATTTCACAATCCAGCCCACAAAATTTCTGGAGGTGGTATTGCAAAGATTCTAGAGTTCTGTATTATTGAATGCTCAATTAAATATCTGCAGATAGTGATGGTTTTAGAAGTGTGTGATATGCCAAGAAAGTTAATTAACAGCAAAGGAAAAGTTCAGGAAAGCTCTTGGCATCATATATCATAAAAGATCCATTAGGAAGTTTGATTTAAAAAAAATTAGAAAGGCACAGTTTTCCTTATATCTGCTTAAACTGATTGCCTTAACCACACAGAGAAATGTTTATGCCTTGTGTCCAAAAATGTTTTCTTGCATCAGTTGAAAGCATTCTTCAGCTGTTCCAGGCAAAAGCACTTTTTCTTTCTCAACCCTCTCCATTTACGGAAGCCTCCCAAATCCTGCATCTTGGTGTAGTAGAGGATTGTGGTAAGTACTATAAAAGGTATGGGTGAACACTGGGAGCAATGTCTTCTCTGAGTAGAACTGCTTTCTTCTATTCACACAAGAAGCATCTTCTGTTACAGACCACAGTTCTTGACTTCTAGGCCAATCATATTATTCTTATATCTGGGTAGAAATTGGTCTGTCTGTGTCAAGTAATATTTTGGACATTATTTTAACAGCCCAAAACTTAAGCTTTAAGTATCAAAATATAATTCCAGAACCTGCCCTG
The DNA here is from genome assembly GCF_016545835.1 of Crotalus tigris. Lineage (NCBI taxonomy): Eukaryota > Metazoa > Chordata > Lepidosauria > Squamata > Viperidae > Crotalus > Crotalus tigris. Next base: position 35,735 of record NW_024098324.1, read on the forward strand.
AACTATGTGGGTATGTTGTAATGTAAAGTCTATAATAAACATTCACACTTCATGTTCATGAATAGTTTATGCTTCATTCTATGTCTCTTGTTGCATTATATGAAGTCCAATAGATACCTTTCTTACATGGGACTCTAATAGACTAATAATGAAAAAGCAACACACACAAAACGTACTTTAATATTGTGAACTGAACACTGATATAGGCAAGGATAGAAATGTTTTCCCTTATAGACAGACCTTGTCTATCATTCTCAGCTGATATTTCTGTTAGGCTTTTGCAGCAATAAAGATTCAAAATAGCATCTTGATCTAATCCATCTCTAACATTTGCAGAGATTAAAGACAACAAGCATGAGATAAAAGCCAATATAGGTCTAGAATAACCCAAATAAGGGAGCAATATGAGACATTATCTCAAAAATAATTTACAAAGAGTTTTTACTGGAAACTGAAACAGTCAATGAATATTAATACACTCTCATTTTCAATAAGATTATGGGAAGTCAAGGGCTGGAAAGCCAATCACAACATGGTATTTCAACTGCATTCACACATCATGATGAATCTTCCAGAGAATAAAGAAGGTTTTGGTTTTGGAGGGCTGGGGAATGTTTGAGATTTTGGGAGAGTTGTAGAGAAATTGTGTTTTGGGAGATGGCTTGAGTTTGATATTCCTGATGATCCAAACCATGTATCAATAAACTTGGCTTGAGAGAAAATTGAAAATAAGTACTGGATAGCTTCTAAATATATGTAGGTTTAAATCAATATATATATTCTACTTTATCTTATTTGTGTTTTAGTCATCTCATGCAGTGCTCAGGTGCATTAGATAATCTGCCTGCAGTCAGGATAGTGTTCTAGGAGTCTATTCTGGACAGATGAAATTTGATTTCCATCCTGAATTTGTCTCCCATAGTATTAGCTTTCACAGTACTCTCTGGATGCAGTTTAGTAATTGGATTTTTTTTTTTTTTTTTAGTTCTCGGAATATGCAGTCTTTAGAAGCAGGTAAAGCTTACTGCATATTTGCTGTGATTGTACTCTATATAATATTAAATTAATGACGTTTTACTAAATAATAATAAAATGTGCAATTATTTATAATTGTTTTATAGTAGGGTTATATTTTTACACTATTTCCTTACTTCATCTATTTTACTGTTTTTAAAAACAAAATCAAACTTTATTATTTGTTTATTTGCTCTTATCCTTTGCTCATGTCCAGGTTTATTCAGAAGTATTTTGTTCACTGGTAGGCATCTTCGTTCCTTTCCTTATTCTCAGCCTCCTTAGTTCCCCCTCCCAACTTCTCCTGAAATCTCCTAGATATTCTTCTTATCTTAAATCATCATCATCTATTGCCTAATCATATTATATGGCATGGCATGGCAAAACAGCATTCATTAGAGTAATAGTGGTTGGAATGGAGAAGAGGGACACACATTTGATTTACATATTTTTATCTAATATAAAAAAAGATAGAGAGCCACTTTTGTGTTGTGATTAAAACATTGGCTAAAAGCCAGGAGGCTGTGAGTTCTAGTTCTGCCTTTTACTCAAAGCCATCTTGGTTACTGTGGCCCAGTCCCTCTCACTCAGACCTAACAATTAAACCTGCACAACATAGCCAATTTTAAAAATGCATTAACACAGAATATTGTTCTTGGCCTAAAGCACAACTGAACAAACTACAGCTGTCAAAATGAGGAAAATCACCCAGGAACCAAAGTTAAAATGAATTAAGCCCATAGGCTTCTATTTTTCACATATCAAGCTGCAGCTAATTTTCCCATAAAACTGTTCCTGTTACTAACCAAAAAAGAGAAGTTGGATAACCAGTCAGAACTTCATTAGTCTTTCTTTTGATGTAATGGATAAAATGAATGCAAAGATGGAACATAAGATGAAAGTGCCAATAACTTTAAAGCCTTGGGTGATTGAAATGAGTAGAATGAAAGACTTTGGCTTATACAAATCTGTCAAGAAATCCCATTACATTAACTCAGAAAATTTAAAAAGAAACAGTGGGATATAAAAATTGACCAGCCAATAAATGTCTAGTCATATGAGTCTTTTGAAAATAAAATAAGCATTGTTATTTTAAACAGAAAGCTTCTAATAGAAAAAGTAGGGATAAAGTATAGAGCAGTGTTTCTCAACTTTGACAATTTTAAGGCATGTGGACTTCAACTCCCAGAATTCCACAGCCAGCAATGCTGGCTGTGGAATTCTGGGAGTTGAAGTCCACATGCCTGAAAATTGTCAAGGTTGAGAAACACTGGTATAGAGGAATGAAAATCTACCCAGTTGATGTAGTGGCTATGATGCTGGACTAGAAACTGGGAGATTGTGAGTTCTAGGTCTCCCTTAGATATCAGCTTGGTGATTTTGGACCAGTCCCTTTTTCTCAGCAAAACCAATACACAGAGTTGTTGTGGGGAAAATAGGTGGGATTATTAGGTATGCATGTTGCCTTGAGTTGACAAAAAAACTAAGGCAGGAGAAAAATGACAAATAAATATACAAATATGGTTCTCCATTCATAAGATGCATATAAAATGTAACTATTGGGAAAAAGTAGAGTCAGAAATGTGTACATTAATCCAAATAATGTACATTATACCTGACGGTGCTATAGCAAAAATGTCTATGCTAATGTACCCAAAAGTAGATATGAATTGTATATGGGATTTCTAAATTTCTAACTGGACACAAAATATAATAAACTCATGTTTATAAAAATAAAGAAAAAAAGTGAAATGGTTAAATTCATTTATTCATATTACAAACTTTACACAGAAACCACCACCTTGTTTAAAGAAGACTGTCAGATTCTTCTGCTTGAGGGAAAAAATCTGCATAATAGCTGTTTCAGTCAACACATTTCTTTAATGCAGGACTGTTACAGGAGCCATTTCGATGTCAGAAATCTGTATCTATTAAGCAGATGGCTTCCTTCTTGAAGAAAAACAATGGTTCACATGGCAACTTGAATATTGGATATTCCGTTTCAGTACCATGGACAAGGACATCACAATAAAAAGAATGCTGTGATACTTGCTCGTTCACAACAAATATATATATATATATATATATATATATATATATATATATATATATGCGATTAAAAAGGTTAAAAATGTGAACCCTAGGGATATTCATAATAAAATATAAAAATGAACACTAGGGTAATAAAAACTAAGGAAGTTTTTAATAGGTTAAAACTATAAAAGTTTTAAAAAGCGCCAAGCTTTCGCCGTCACCTGCCGGCATCCTCAGGGCTGGCGTGCCAGAGAATGAGAAGGTCTTTTTATAGGCGTGCCGAGGTTTGCACTCGGCTCCTTGATCTTGTTATGGGGCCTGATTGGTTCAGCCGTGTGTAGTTGGCCTGCGCTTTTTTTCTCTTCTTAGTTGTATTTTTATCCTCGTCCGTCTCCAGTTCTCCCAACCTCAGATTAGCTGAATGGCAATTCCAGTTATTTCGGTTGCTTTCATGTTCCGATCTCCCCTCAGGCTTGGGTGGTGGTGGACGTTCCAAGTTCCTTTCTCCACCCCGTTCTGTCCGGTTGCTACTTTTAGAGTCCCATATATTTCCGGTCTCAATGCTTTCGGTTTTAATATGTTTATCATCCTGGTAATCCCGTAAATTGTTACGAGTCTGGTATAGCGTGGGGGGGTATTCCGCATGGTGGAGGGGTCGTCTCTTGTTCGTTGTCATGCCCAGCTGTCTCGCACGTGTCTTACTCCGAGTGCTCAATCCTGGGGGTGTGTGCACAGCCATCGAGGCGCGTCCCTCCTGGTTACAGTGTTCTTCCTCAGTTCTCCCCTTTTTTACCTTGTTGGAAGCGCTCGCGTATGTTCTATGGGAGTCCTCAGGATCGTCAGGTAGGGGGTATGACAGCTCGATCTCTCGCCCCCTGCCGCTCTCCGACTTTCCTTCCTCCTCTCTAACGGTATGTAGGGGTTCATCATCAACCACCTCCCGTGGTTTGTCCTCGTAGGAGCTGATCGTTCCAGCTGCATGGGGGGGTCTTCTCCTCCTTTCCCGACCAGCTGCGATGTTTCTTTTGGTGTGTGGGCAGGCCATTGCGTTTGGTGATTCCTCCGCATTTCCACCTGCCGTATCTTCCCTCATCTCCTCTTTGTAGCCGGGGGTCCGGACCTTGGTTCCTGTCCCTCCCCTGATCTTCTGGGATTGCGGCAGTCCCGCGGGGATGGTCGAGGTGCCTTGCGTTTGTTTCCCTTCTTTCGAATTGCACCTGATTCGTTGGGCGGTGCGGGTGCTACCCAGATTGTTATCAGGCCGTCGGGGGTGTTGCCGCTGATTATTGGCACTCCATGATCTTAAGGCTAAATAGGATGGGCATAGGTCAATGTGCCTATTAATAGACTTATACTGGGGAGACTGCTAAACGCATTAAGACCAGGGTCCACGAGCACGAATTAGCAGTGAGAAGGAGAGACTGTCACTCCCAAATATGGGCCCATATGGTGGATCTAGGCCATAAGTTTAACTTTAGTGACGTCAGTGTATTGGCAAATGATAACACCAAAGGGGGCCGCCTTCTTAGAGAGGCATGGCTCTCAGACAGTAAGTCTATTAATAGGCACATTGACCTATGCCCATCCTATCTAGCCTTAAGATCATGGAGTGCCAATAATCAGCGGCAACACCCCCGACGGCCTGATAACAATCTGGGTAGCACCCGCACCGCCCAACGAATCAGGTGCAATTCGAAAGAAGGGAAACAAACGCGAGGCACCTCGACCATCCCCGCGGGACTGCCGCAATTCCAGAAGATCAGGGGAGGGACAGGAACCAAGGTCCGGACCCCCGGCTACAAAGAGGAGATGAGGGAAGATACGGCAGGTGGAAATGCGGAGGAATCACCAAACGCAATGGCCTGCCCACACACCAAAAGAAACATCGCAGCTGGTTGGGAAAGGAGGAGAAGGCCCCCCCATGCAGCTGGAACGATCAGCTCCTACGAGGACAAACCATGGGAGGTGGTTGATGATGAACCCCTACATACCGTTAGAGAGGAGGAAGGAAAGTCGGAGAGCGGCAGGGGGCGAGAGATCGAGCTGTCATACCCCCTACCTGACGATCCTGAGGACTCCCATAGAACATACGCGAGCGCTTCCAACAAGGTAAAAAAGGGGAGAACTGAGGAAGAACACTGTAACCAGGAGGGACGCGCCTCGATGGCTGTGCACACACCCCCAGGATTGAGCACTCGGAGTAAGACACGTGCGAGACAGCTGGGCATGACAACGAACAAGAGACGACCCCTCCACCATGCGGAATACCCCCCCATGCTACACCAGACTCGTAACAATTTACGGGATTACCAGGATGTTAAACATATTAAAACCGAAAGCATTGAGACCGGAAATATATGGGACCCTAAAAGTAGCAACCGGACAGAACGGGGTGGAGAAAGGAACTTGGAACGTCCACCACCACCCAAGCCTGAGGGGAGATCGGAACATGAAAGCAACCGAAATAACTGGAATTGCCATTCAGCTAATCTGAGGTTGGGAGAACTGGAGACGGACGAGGATAAAAATACAACTAAGAAGAGAAAAAAAGTGCAGGCCAACTACATACGGCTGAACCAATCAGGCCCCATAACAAGATCAAGGAGCCGAGCGCAAACCTCGGCACGCCTATAAAAAGACTTTCTCATTCTCTGGCACGCCAGCCCTGAGGATGCCGGCAGGTGACGGCGAAAGCTTGGCGCTTTTTAAAACTTTTATAGTTTTAACCTATTAAAAACTTCCTTAGTTTTTATTACCCTAGTGTTCATTTTTATATTTTATTATATATATATATATATATATATACACACACACATATCTGGATTTAATGAGTACTGCATTGTGTATAATTTTAACCTGTATGGTATTTAGATGAAATGTGGTACTCTTAATGATTAAATAATATAAAAATAAATTTACAATTCCATTCAGAATGTTTATCAAAAAGGTCCTCTTGAAAAACTCACGTTTGTGGTTTTGAGCAACCAAGTTTTAATTTCATTAGATGACCCTGCATTCTAGTATTGTATGAGAACTTGCTCACTTACTCATTGTTATGTAATGCATAATTTTATAACAGTTATTTAAACATTTAAAAAATTAAAAAGATCTACAATGGTATAACCATTTCCCTGAGGGAAAGCACCTCAAATACATGTAGAATTGCCTTGAAAGATTCAAAGTTGGGAAGGAGATTACAAGCACCCCAGAAGGTAGGCTCAAGATTCAAAAGGATCTTTTTTTAACAAAATTTTATTAAATTTATATGAATGGGGAAAAATAGGAACAATACAGGTATAGTAGAGGGAGGGGTGGAAGGAAAGGGGAAGGGGAAGGGAATAAGGAATTAGGGTAAAATAAGGATAGGTACAGTCACATATTTCAACAAACAAGTTACCGTCCGGATCATAATAATGAGTAAATATCATATTCAACCATTTTCACCAAAGCTTAGACTATAACATATTGAAAACAATTAGTAAACAAATACATTGATCTATTAAGTAAACACTAGTAATAAAATCTCAAAAAATCCTAACAATCAAAAGTAACAAATGAAAATCAGGAAATCAGGAAAATTAATCATATCATCAAAACGTTAGTTAGAACTCGATTAAAAATCAGTCGTCTATTCTAAAATATTGAATTCTTCAAGTTCTAACATGTCTCTAACCATTGATAAAATTTTCCCAAGTTCTAAAATAAATTGAATCATCTTTTTCTTTCATTTCTAATGTTGTCTATCCATTTCTGCACACTCTAAAATTTTAGTAATTATAATCTGGTCAGATGGTAAATTCTCATTTTTCCAAAATTGGGCAAATACTATCCTTGTAGCAGTTAAAACATGCAATATCAAGTAGTCATTCTTTTTACCATAATCAGGTCTTAATATTCCTAACAAAAACAATTCCGGTTTAAATTCTATCTGTAGTTTCATTATCTTTTCCAACCATCTATGGATCTTAGACCAATATTTCTTAGCGATAGGGCATATCCACCAGGCATGTTAATAAGTGCCTGGCTGTTGTTTACATTTGCAGCAGATATCTGAGAGATTTTTAAAATTTTCGCTAAGCAAACTGGTGTCATATGCCATCTATAAAACATCTTATATAAGTTTTCTTTATATGTTACCGCTTTTGTAAGCTTAATATTTTTATCCCAAAGTTTTTGCCAGTCTTCCAAATCTATAGAATGTCCAAAGTTCTTTGCCCATACTATCATTGTTTCTTTCACTTGTTCTTCTTCCATCTTCCAGTTTAAAAGAAATTTATAGAGTTTTCTAATCAAATTCTCATCTGTTTTTAACAAAATTTTATCTAGTGGGGTCTGTTCTTTGTAAAAACCTGTCAATTTTATATCTTTTTCGTATCTTGTTTGAATTTGCAAATAGGACCACCATGTCAAATCAATACCTTGTAGTTGTAAAGTTTGCCTGTCCTTAAGTTTTCCCTCTTTGTCTAAAATGTCTTTATAACTAACCAGTTTGTCATAATTAATCAGATTTGGATAAGCAAATGCTTCCATTGTTGAAAGCCACTCAGGTATTTTCATATATATTTTATGTTTAATTTTCTCCCATTCTGAAAGTAGTACGTTTCTTATCGCATGATTTTGAAAGTACTTATGTGTTTTAGATTTCCCTTACCGTATAAAAGCATGCCAACCTAACTGAAGGTCATATCCCTCTAAATAAAGCAATCTTTTATTTCTCAATACAATTCATTCTTTAAGCCAAAGCAAAATAGCCGCTTGATAGTAAAGTCTCCAATCTGGAAGTTCAAAGCCCTCTCTGTCCTTAGATTCTTGTAACAATTTACATTTGATTCTCGCTTTCTTTTTTGCCATATAAATCTTAAAATCATTGCATTTAAATCATCAAAAAAAATTCTTAGTAAGTTTAATAGGCACTGTTTGAAATAGGAAAATTAGCTTTGGTAAAATGTTCATCTTAACCGTTGCTATTCTTCCTAGAAGTAATAATTGAAGATTTTCCCATCTTTCCAAATCTATTTTTATTTGTTTCATTAATCTCTCATAATTATCTTCTTTTAGTGTAATATATTTCACCGTTAAATAAATACCCCAATATTTGACTTTTTAACTATTTGAAGATTTATCATTTTAGCGAGTTGAATGTTCTGTTTGTCTATTAAATTTTTTGTTATTACTTTAGTCTTTTCCCTGTTTATTTTCAGACCAGCCACTTCTCCAAATTTCTCAATTTTCTGCAAAAGTTTATCAGCTATTTGCAATGGCTCCTCTAGAATAAACACCAAGTCATCTGCAAAGGCCTGTAGTTTATATTTCTGGTCTTTAATCTCCAGACCTTTAATTTCTGTATCTTGTCTGATATTTCTTGCCAGAACCTCTAATGTAAGAATAAACAACAGAGGAGACAACGGGCATCCCTGTCTAGTGCCTTTTTAAATCTCAAATCCATCTGTGTAATCTCCATTTAAAAGTGTTCTTGCTGTTTGTTTCTTATAAATTGCTTGAATTGCTTTGTTAAAATTTTCACTAAAGTCCATTTCTTGGAGTTGTTGAAACATAAATTGCCAATTTAAGTTATCAAAGGCTTTTTGTGCATCAAGGAATATAAGTGCCATCTGGTTCCCTGGATGGATTTCATAGTACTCCAAGATGTTTGAGATAATCCTCAAGTTGTTCTTTACCTGTCTTTTTGGTAGAAAACCATTTTGGTCTGGGTGTATAAATTCATTCAAAAACTTTTTCATTCTTTCTGCCATTATTGCAGCAAAGATTTTGTAATCCACATTTAGTAGCGATATTGGTCTGTAATTTTTAATTAGTGTATGATCAGTATTTTCTTTAGGTATCAAAGTAATATTAGCTTCAGTCCATGAATCCAGTATTTTTGTCTGTGTAAAAACTTCATTACATAAGTCTTTCAAAGTTGGAGCTATAGTATCTTGTAACGCTACATAGAATTCAGCAGGAAGACCATCAGGTCCTGGTGTTTTATCTTTCTTTTGCTTTTTTATTGCCTCTGTAATCTCCATCATTGAAACATTCTCGTTTAACCTCTGACGCATATTCTCAGGAACCTTTGGGAGATTTGCTTCTTTTAAATAAGTCTGAATTACATCTTTAGAAAGCGTCTCCACCTTATAAAGTGTCTCATAGTACTCCTTCGTAATTTTTTTCATTAAGTCATTGTGACATTGTAGGTCACCGTCCATATCCCGTAGCTTACTTATTAATCTTTTTTCTCTTTCTTTTTTTAATCTATATGCCAGCCATCTCCCAGGTTTATTGACATTTTCAAAAAAATTCTGTTTGGACCTTTTAATCTGTTGTGCCATTGTATTTGTCTCAAGTAAGTTTAACTTATGTTTTAATAGTTCCATTTGTATCTTCAGCTTTTTCTTTTGAGGGTCTGATTGTAATTCAGCTTCCAACATACTAAGTTGTTCTTTCAATCTATGTTGAGCAAGTTACTTTTCCTTATTCTTTTTAGCCATAAGATAACTTATGGCCAAACCTCTAAAATATGCTTTTGCGGTGTCCCATACAATTTGAATAGAGGTTTCTTCTTTTTTATTGGCTTTAAAAAAGAATTCCATTTCTTTTATTGCAAACTGTAAAAACTCCTTTTCTTTCAATATTGATTTATTCGAGGACCATCTCGGTCTTTTCTTAAGTACTTTCCAGGTCATTTTCATTGAATTATGGTCTGCCCAAATGTTAGATTCTATTTCAGTTTCTTGTATCATGGCCTTTAAGTCCAAAGAAATCCATATCATGTCAATTCTTGACCACGATTTATGTCTATTAGAATAAAAGGTGTATTGTGCTTTTTCCGGGTACATCTCTCTCCAACTGTCCTGTATACAAAGTTCATCTTTCATTCTTAGAAAGGATTTAGGCAGAATATTACTTCCTTTTTTCCCCTGTTTATAACTTTTATAGTCCCGTACTGGATCAACAATTGCGTTAAAGTCTCCAAGTAAACACAAGCTATGGTAATTTAAGTCCACCAGTTTATCATATAATTGCTGAAAGAATTGATCTTGCTTCTCATTGGGAGCATATATCGCAACCATCAATATTTGTTTTTGATTCCATGTAATCTCGACCATCAGTATTCTTCCCTCTTCATCAGCATAAATTTGTTTTGGATTCATCTTTTCTTTTATATACAGTATAGAGCTATCCCTCTTTTCTTTTGTGATGTCAAGGAAAAATAAAGTTTACCAAGTTTTGATTGTTCAAGTATTCTAGAATGTTGTGACTTAATGTGTGTCTCCTGGAGACAAATTATATCCATTTTTAGCTTTTGTAGTCTATGAAATATTTTACTCCTTTTTGATGGGGAGTTAAGACCATTTATATTTATTGAAAGAATTCCAATTTCCTCCATAGTTTCAGTTGTGCTGAGATCTCAGTTTTCTAGGAGAGCTTATCTGTCTCTGATCTTTAGGCCTCACATCTCCCTCTGGTTGAGTCTAAGATTCAAAAGGATCTTGATGGACTTGAACCGTAGGCCCTATGCAACTAAAAGTTGTTCAATGGTAAGAAATGTAAGGTCCTGCATTTAGGCAGGGAAAACCAGATGTATAGTACAAGACAGATCGTACTTAGTGGTAAAACTTACAAGAAGGATCTCAGTGTGTTGGTACACTACAAATAAGACATGTGCTGGCAATATGCCACAGATCACAAAAGAAGTAGATTTGGGCTGCAACAGAAGAAGTAAAATGTCAAGATTACACATTCTATCCTATCCTGGTCAGACCACATCTGGAAGACTGTATCCAGTTCTGGTTGCCAAAATGCAAAACTGGAAGAAGTGAAGAATAGAAAACATGGTAAAAACCTTAGAGGTTAAATCTTCCATAAAATAAAACAATAAAGAGTGGTTGAAGAATTTGGTATGCTGAGCCTAAAGAAGGGAAAGCTAAGGAAATATGATAGCATTTTTGCAATACATGAACAGATGTCACAGGGAAAAGAGTGTAGATTTATTCTCTCTATGATTCTATGAGATGAAGAATCCTATTCTTTTACTCTCATTCTTGAAAGGTAATTCCACTAATACTTTTCCAATAGTTTGTTAATTAAGATACATGCATATAAAGATTCGCCTTTATTGTCATATGCAGTTCATTCTAAAGTGCATTTCTATCTACAACTTTGAGGCGGGGTTCTAAAATATGCTTTGTATGTATGTAAGTAACCAAGAATTTCATTGCAAAATTAAAAAAAAAAACTATTGCAAAATAGCAAAATATCAGGAAAAAAATGATATTCAGAAAGAGAACCACACTCCACTCTGTGTATAACTCCTCAAAAACCCAAATAGGTTAGTTCACTAAAAACAAACTGATCATATGCTTATCTACTTAGTATCAAATCCTCTTGAGTTCAATGTGATTTCTAGGTAGCTCTTTATAGCAGGGTAACCAGCCCACTCCTTGCAGGATGCACAAGGCTTCTTATATTTCTTTTCTGTGATTCCTGGAGCTCGGCCCAGATTGTGCTGCTAAAATTTGGCAGAAAAATGGTATGTGGAGCATTTTCAACATGAACTAGGCATTAAAATAGATGTGTGAAGCATCTCCTAGGTTTCCTACACTTATTCTGTCTTAAACAATCAAACGAAAAAACATAATCTTGAAAAATGTAAGAAAAAGATAGGGGAAAAAAATGTCACTGCTGTATCCTGGTACCTGAGAAATTAAGCAAGGAAGGGAAGGTATGGCTCCAGAGTAAAAAATGCTTAACTGGTTTAATGCAGCTTTAGGCTTAAATAGTAAATCAGGCACAATGTAACCAAAGCTGAACTTAATTTTATATATTTATGGGTTTTAGGAGATAGTTACAAAAAAAATCAATAAAATTTAAAAAGGCTTAATATGATTATGTGCCTATGTTTCTCTTTAAAGCTGTACCGGTATAAAATTGGCCTGAGCCTTTAGGATGAGTCTTTTTACATATCTAAGGCATCACAATGCATCACAATGCAAAGTGTAACACTTAGATTATTGCCATGCAAAGTATAATCTGATATTCTCTAACCTTTTCAGTGATCTTACTGTGTGACTTATTATAGTTCCACTTGGCCTGACAAATCAGTATACATATTTGTGCTAGTGTATAAAGAAAAAAATAGTAAAAACACTTTTTTAAAAATCAAAATGTTACTTAAACTATAATCAAAATTATAATAGAGATAATAGGATGGCTCTCTTTAGTTCAATTGGAGCTTCCCAGCATCTATGTTTTACATGAAACCTGATTACTCCTTTTTGGACAGTATAGAGACAATTTTGCTACTCATTGAAACAGTTTGTAGGCTTGGTTATTCTTTATGCTATGAAATGACTTTTCTAGTGTCAATAGAAGAGAATATTTATAGCTCAGGGTTGCACAATGGAGTCTTATTGCACCAAGAACATTCCCATCAACACTGACAGGGCAAGTGACTAAGACATAAAAGGAAAGCAAACTCCACTCCCTTCTAGCACTGATAATGTTACCTAGTTTGGTAATGAAACGTCTGTAAGAAAACAATCAAGCTCATAAAACATCAAGGATATCCATGGCTTTTCTAGTGGCTTGATATATTTGATCTTCTAGTGATTTTTCTTTTGGGACATCTGTAATGTCTGTTGAATCTGTGTTCTCTATATGAATTTGTTACATGATTTCCCAGTAGTCACTTTCCTGCTTATTCTAAATCAGGGGTCTTCAAACTTGGCCCTTTTATGATCTGTGGACTTCAACTCCCAGAATTCCTCAGCCAGGCATGCTGGCTGAGGAATTCTGGGAGTTGAAGTCCACGTCATAAAAGGGCCAAGTTTGAAGACCCCTGTTCTAAATCCATTATAAATCTGTGGTATTCCACAGGCTAGACAATATTCAAACTCCTACAAAGGGCCCTGCATCCCAGCCATTGGGATAGGAGTCTCATAAAATACAGATGGATTTTTAAAGATCTGGTGGGTTTGAATGATCCTCAGCTAAAGGGAAGTATCTATTTCAGATGGCACAGTTGAGAGAGTGGTTCATGTTTATACAGTTCCATTTAATTTGTTAGCCCTTTACTTTTATGTGGAATACAGCTACTACAATTTTAATGTAGGTCAGGCAGTTTACCAAAGAATTTTTTTTCTCACAGTAGTATTAGAATGGGTTATGGGAAAATGTTATGCCCTCTCCATTTTATGCAAACTTCATTTTTTTAGCAAACAGCAGAGAAACCAGTTACTCTCCCATCATGCAATAACCATGGTTTTGCTTTAAAATCCATGAAGTTACCATTGTCGTTGTATACTAATGAAACATCTGGCTGAAAAAGCCCAGTGTCTTTCTACTGTATGTTGTTATAATTATTGCTGCATTTATATTCTTCACATTTATTATATCACTCATGCCTTCATATTTTCTTGGATATCCTTCATCAAATAGACATCAAATTATTTGAGAGATGAGAAACCATTAAATATATGGCACAATGGAGCTGAAAATAAAAGGCATTGCTGATTGTTGGGAACAGAAAATCAAGAGATAGTTCAAAGATACGTTGCAATGCATTCAGCCCAGGCAGTAGCCATGAATAGACTTGGTTTTTAAGAAGCTTCTTCCTCTCCGTTATTAATTAAGTAATGTGTAAGCAATCATGTCATAGCAAATAGCAATTAGATTCATGTTTAGCAAAAAAAAAAAAAAAGCAAAAAAACTCTTAAAGGAAACTTATAACTCAATCTTCCCTCTGGTTACATTGGGTATACCATATTCCCTTTGGCTAGACATCCTGGGAACTCTGGAACAACACATTTGCAAAGCATTGAGGGGTGAAATAGAAGGAGAGGAAATGGCTGCCATTGAGGATTTATGAAGCAAGAAAGTATCATTGCTGCAGCCATGTGGTTATTCATCTATACACTCCCCTAACACATCTTCTTGCTTTCAGTTGCAAAGCCAAACATACTTGTACAGATATTACAAATAAATATCGGCCTTGTGAGGGGACAGTCATTTCAGCAGCCTGGCTGATTCATTCTGCTTACTATTAAGACTGAATTAAGTGAAAGCTATTCACTTAATTTCACACCAATTGTGATGGATCAAATTCATTACAGAACATTCAAAGTGTAGGTTTCTTGTTTACATTTCTAAATTGGCTATTCTTTCCTCATAAATTGTCATAATGAGTATTTATAGTTATAATTAGTTCACGAATTAGTTCATCACCACTGCTGCTAGGGTCATAATTTGTATCATGAATGAAATCCCTTCTACAGCTCCATCATTTCCATTCCCCAAACCTTCAAAAACAGTTTGAAGATCTTGCACAACTTTAACTTCTGCTGATCTTCACAAACTGAGAACAAGGAGTAAAAGTAATTGCCTTGCCTGAAGCTGCTGCAAGTCCCACAACAACAGCAGCAGCAGCAGCAACAATTATAGTTGCTCATTCTACTGCACTGTAAGAGAAGCCAAATAGACTATTTGCATATTCTTGCTTCATGCAGTGCTTCTTTATCTGGGTTTTTGAAAATAAATCCTGCTAGTTGTTTTTATGAAGAGCACCTGAAAAGCCACTTAGCCATCTTTCTCTTTGAAGAAGATTCAACTGAAGTAGAAATACTTCTAGAAGAGCATCACAAATAATTCATGTTAATTTTGCAGCAATCTTAAGCAAGATGTGATCGAGTTTGTAATGTCTCAGCTGCCCAACATGGATGTAAACATGAGATCACAAGATGTGGAACTGATTCTGGATCCTGCAAACATATGTGGAGATACCCTAAAGATGTGCTATGTCTAATTGACAGAGGAATAGCTTTGCATTTAGAAAATCTCAGCTGAATCCCTGGCATCTCCATAGAGGGCTGAGGAATACGGCCCAGAGGCTAGAAATCAATTGTGAGCCATTTTCAGTAGTATTATGTTAGAGAGTCAAATACAAGGTTCATTTTTATCAGATCATCTGTTATTTTCTGATTGTCTGGCAGTTGTCCTTATCATCTATAAAGGTTGCCGATTCCTCACAATGAGAAGAATATTCACTTTGAAAAAGAATTGCCAATCTATTATTACAAGCACTTCCAAGATTTCAGTGGGATGGTGATATGTTTCTGTATCAACTTTCATTTCCATAAGTGTCCCAAGAAATACCATGGCTTGTAGGATTCTGATATTTGGAGATATTGACAAATCATAGCATTTAAGTCTCTTACCAAAGGCTTTGGTGGCAACTTTATCAAATGCTAGCTTGCGGTATATTTATTGACGGCTTGTTCCTTTACTGCTGATAGTTGATGCTAAAAGGCAGAACATATCCACCACTTTGATATCTTCAATATCAATTTGAAGGCTGGCTGTTCTACTGTGGTATTCTTTATATTTAATTTTAGTCCCATTTTTTCCAGTGTAGTCTGACTTTTAGTAGTAGGGCTTGCAGATCCTTTGCATTTTTGGCTGTCAGGGTAGTGTTATCAGCACTGTAAATTATTGTTTTTCCCCCCTCCAATTTAAAACTCTATTTGCCTTCTTCCAATCAAGCCTTCCTTAATATATTATCCATGTGGTGTTCTTGGTTAAAAAAAATAGAGGCATGGTTTACCATTGCTTTCTCCCACACAGTATGAATTGATAGCTTTGCCATTGCCACTGTCTTCAGTGTCTTCCTATATTGGCTGATGCCCAAAATACATGCCCACTTGCTTTAGTTGGGCATCTGGAATGATCTTCACGCCTTAGATTAGTTTGCTGGGAATACATATGCTTGGCATACACTCCCAACATTCTTCATTTGTCCCTCCCAGGAACAGCACACACACACAAACATACATACATACATACATGTGTATGTATGTGTATATATATATATATATATATATATAGAGAGAGAGAGAGAGAGAGAGAGAGAGAGGGAGAGAGAGAGAGAGAGAGAGAGAGAGAGAGGACTTGGGGGACATTAGACACCCATTAATTTCACCTGGCAGGCAATAGCAAAGGATTATAGGCATTGGAGTCAAAAACATCCTCAGAACATCAGGTTGCCTATCCCTGTTCTAGAGTTAGGCTATATTATCTTTACATTTCCCTGCCCAACTTTTATCTCACCCTCTTATAGCTAGCCTTCCCAATATTGTTCTGGGTAGTTAAATCCATTAGTCAGTGGCAGTCTTTGGAGCACATGCAGCTGATGTGTATTAGTTCCCTCTCTTATGATAATGTAGAAAAAGAACACAAAAGGAAGAACAAATTGCACAATCCAGGCAACTGAAAGATGGTGGGAAATGGTTGCTTAGTGAATCCATGATGAGGCATACATCTGATTATGTGGGATCTTCCAGAAATAAATTGTGAAGCTATGAGCACATAAGCACATAGAAAAAAAAAACAGCTCATGATTTCTATTTTGGTAATGCTTTGCTTCTTGATTGCCCAAGAAATAAATGCAACAACATTGCTTTCAATGGAGCTGAGGTTTTCCTTGATCTCTTACTATATATTGGGGTTAGCTTTGTGCTGATAGTTACCAGCAAAAAGCGCATATTTTTGTATCAACTAAATAAAAGTAAAGCAGGGACAGGTTACACAATTTTTTCTTCACAAAAGAAATTCAACTTACACTGAAAAATTCGCCTTTATGCATTTGTTTCTAATCTATTCTGATAAGGAATCTTGAAAGAGTGTGAAAAGCATAACAAGTAAAAAAAGTATAACAATGAAAAAACTTGCTTAATAGCTGCAAGTCTGGAAAAGTCATGAAACAAAACAGAATTAAAAATACAAAATGCTGAATTAATTTTCTTAGAACAGAGGTTGGCAGTCCATGGCAATATCTGTGGACACCAGGACATCACCTGCATCCTAAACATAAGCTCTAACAATAAATGGAAATAAGAACACACCCATGTGAATGAATGTATTGATTGCAAAACTATGATGTTTTTGCCAATCTCAAGAGTTTTTAGCATTCCCATAAGGTATCTTCCAAAATATGAGAATCGTGTGAGAGCTGTGCTATTTAAAAGCAACTTCAGTAGGAAGCTTGGTAATGAGAAAGGACTGACAAAATACGAGGGCATTAGGAAATAAATCTCCATTTGGTTATCAATGACAGACATTCGCAGATACAGAACTTTTATTATACACATTAGAAAACTACAACATTACATAACTTTTCAACCTAATCGCCATTCAAATTGAGGCACTTGTCATAATGTCTTACAAGGTTTTGAAATTCCTTAGTAGTAGTCGCTCGGCACCAAATCTGGGCTATGAGGGGTGATCAAAAACATCCCAACACCACCCCAGAAGTGGTGCCATAGAAAATCCCACCAAATGTGAAGATGCCAAAGGAGTACTGCTAGTGAAGTTCATGGAGCACGGTTCGACCATCAATTCAGAAATTACTGTGAAACATTATGAAAACTCAGACAAGCCATCCATAACAAGCGTCAGGGCATGCTGACTTCCGGTGTGGTGTTGGTTCACAATAATGCTCACCCGCACACCACTAGATGCACCCAAGAACTTTTGAAGCAGTTCTTGTTATGTCCCGAGCCTTTGCAAACGGCTCGGGCGTTTGCAGGCAGTCCCGGGCAGGTGCAAAGCTGCCTGGGACCAGACAGGCTGTCGCCAGCGCCGTGCGCATGCGCGGGTGCTGGCGCGGGAAAAGTAACCCATTTACCCGGGAGTTGCCTATATAAGAGGCTGCGAGGCGTTTGGGCGAGGCTGAAGCCATCTTCCTGTAAGCTGAACGCTGAATAAAAGAAACTGAGAACTCCAGCTGCTTCTCGTGTCTGTTTTCCCGCCACGGACTCAACACTGGCGACGAAGGTGGGATGCCTTGCACTACCTGGAAAGGAAAAAGTGTAAGCTTACCCAAGGAGTCCTGAGCGGCGGAAGAGGAATGGCGTCGACTCGGCAGCTGCCCGCCAATCCGGTGCGCATTCGGGGGTAGGCTGGCTGATAGACCCGTCTCCTGAAGATCCGAACATGGTGAAAATCGGAAGGCTTTCGGAATTCGACGTCTCACATCCAGAGCGGTGGGAGTCCTACATATCCAGAATGGAGAACTACTTCAAGGCAAACCAAGTGAGGGAAGATAGCTTGAAGGCGGCCACCCTGCTTTGCGTTTGCGGCCAAGACGCCTTCGAAATCGCAGAAAACCTTGCAGCACCTGTCCCAGTAGAGTCTGTAAGCTACGCAGACCTGAAGAAGCTGCTGAAGGAGCACTTCCACCCAAGGTGTCCGTTATCTCATGGCGCCACACCTTCGAACAAGGGATCAACGGTCCGGTGAGTCAGCCAAGGAATACATCGCCGCGTTACGGAAGGCCGCCAAGCCCTGCGAGTTCAAGGACCTCGAGGAACGACTGAGGGACCGATTCGTGTGCGGGTTAAGGCATCGCGAGCTACAACAGAGACTTTTCGCAAAGGAAGAATTATCCTTCCAAGACGCCTTAAGGGAAGTCACCGCAGAAGAAGCAGCAGGCGGCGCCGTCAAAAACATGCGGCCGATCAGAAACAGTGCAGAGGGTGCGTCCGTGCACCAGGAAGACGTCCGACGAAACTCCGAGGAGGATCCGGACGAGGAAGTCGACCGTCTACACCCCGCGAAGGAAGAGAACCAGAAGGGAAGCTCTTCGGCTCCGCTCAAGTGCATCGGCTGTGGAGGTCGCCACAGGAGAACCGACTGCAAGTTCCGCTCCGCTACCTGCCGGGCATGCGGTAAACAAGGGCACATTGCAGCTGTGTGCCTGGGCCGACGAAAGGCACAACCCCAAGAAGAACGCCTGAAGGGTACCAGATTCCCCAGCCAGAATAGGGTAGGTTTTTGCGCTTCGCGAAGAAGCATCTGTAGAACAGGCACACACAAGCCCATGAAGAAAAAGCTGTCACTCAACGTGAAGCTACAAGGGGTTCCATTATCTATGGAACTAGACACAGGGTCTGCCCTGTCCATCATTTCATTGCATACATTTAGGAAGATTTGTTCCAGAAGTGGGTCTAAGGCCAAGTTAAGGCCTTCTGATATTGTATTAACAGATTTTCAGAACTCAAGAGTGTGTGTTAAGGGGGAGGCCACCCTTAACGTGCAATACAAGAGTTTTGAAGGTCCACTAGACTTATTAGTAGTAGGGGGTGAACGAACGAGTCTCATAGGACTCGATTGGTTTGAGGCCCTGGGGATACACGTCACAGGACTCAACAGCTTACAAACACTCGACCTACAGGAAGTCTGCAAAGAATTTGCAGATGTTTTCAGCCCCCAGCTGGGCACATTCAAAGGACCACCTGTGTCCTTAAAGCTAGACCCCACTGTCACTCCCATTAGGATTAAAGCAAGAAGGGTCCCTTTTGCTTTAAAAAGTAAGATTGACACTGAACTAGACAAACTAATCCAACAGGGAATCCTAGAACCTGTTGATTCCAGCCCGTGGGAGACCCCCATTGTCACGCCTCTAAAGGCAAATGGGGACATTCGCATTTGTGCTGATTACAAATGCACACTCAATAAGGCATTGCAGCAACATGCCTATCCTGTTCCTGTGGTCAGTCACATCCTGGCCTCTCTCAAGGGGGGGCGTGTTTTTGCAAAGCTTGACCTAGCTCAAGCATATCAACAGCTGCCTGTTGATGATGATGCTGCCATAGCTCAGACCATTGTGACCCACAGGGGAGCCTTTAAAGTAAAAAGGCTACAGTTTGGAGTAAATGTCGCTCCTGGGATTTTCCAAAGCGTAATGGAAAACACACTACGAGGTATACCAGGGGTCTGCCCCTACTTTGACGATGTCTTGATTGCAGGAGACTCCACACACATTCTAGCTGAAAGGCTTAGGGCTGTCCTGTTAAGATTCAGGAAATCAGGCCTCAAGCTCAGAAAAGACAAATGCCAGATTGGGGTGCCTTCTACTGAATTTCTGGGATTCAAAATTGATGCTGCTGGGATTCATCCTGCTGAATCCAAACTAACTGCTATTTTAGAAGCACCCAGGCCAAAGTCTAAGGCCGAACTTCAGGCCTTCCTAGGCCTCCTGAATTTCTACAATTCTTTTCTTCCACATAAAGCTAGTGTAGCTGAGCCTCTTCACAGGCTACTAGACAAACAAGCTGTGTGGCTGTGGTCACAAGCACATGAGGCTTGCTTTAAAGAAGTCAAGGCCTTGCTCACTTCTAACAGTGTTCTTGCACATTTCAACGAGTCTCTCCCTGTGTGCATCGCTTGTGATGCGTCCCCCTACGGGGTTGGAGCTGTCCTGAGTCACCTCAGGTCTGATGGAACTCAGGTTCCTATTGCATACTACTCCAGAACACTGTCTTCTGCCGAGCGCAACTACGCTCAGATAGACAGGGAGGCTCTGGCTGTTGTTGCTGGAATTAAAAAATTCCACGATTTTCTATATGGCAGGCATTTCACGGTCTTCACTGACCATAAGCCTCTGCTGGGACTGTTTACCACACGTAAGCAGACTCCCCACATCATTTCCCCTAGAATGCTTAGGTGGTCTATTTTCTTGTCTGCATATGATTTTTCATTACTCCACAAGCCTGGGAAAGAAATGGGCCATGCTGATGGCCTCAGTAGGTTGCCTCTGCCAGTAGTAGAAGCTGACCCCGCGCCAGCTGTCAACATTCTATCAATCCAAGCCTTGCCCGAGCTCCCTCTTAGTGCCAGGGATGTTACCGCTGAAACAGGTACAGATCACACACTTTCACGTGTCCGCTCCTGGGTCCTGTCCGGGTGGCCTGAGCACTGCCCTAGTCCTGAGTTTCAGAGTTTCTGGTCCAAAAGGAACGAACTGTCCCTTTCTCAGGGTTGTCTGCTTTGGGGAAACAGAGTTGTCATTCCCACCTCAATGAGGACTAGGGTCTTAGAATCCCTCCACGAGGGTCATCCTGGCATTGTTCGTATGAAGGCTCTTGCACGAAGCCACTTGTGGTGGCCTGGTTTAGATAAAGATATTGAGGCTAAGGTACACGCATGCCACCTGTGCCAACGATCTCGCCCAGAGATGCCCCAAGCTCCTGTGCATAGATGGGAGGAAACACAGTCCCCATGGTCTAGGGTGCACATTGACTACGCTGGGCCCTTTCAGGGCCAGTTCTTCTTGGTCCTTGTTGACAGCCATTCAAAATGGCTTGAGGTTGTGCCTGTCTCATCCACCACCACTGCAAAGACTATTCAGGTACTGAGGGGGATTTTTGCTGCACACGGGCTGCCAGATGTCATTGTGTCCGACAACGGCCCTCAATTCACCTCCTCCGAATTCCAAGCTTTCTTACAGGCAAACCTGATTCGTCATGCCACGTCTGCGCCTTTTCACCCGTCCACCAACGGTATGGCTGAACGCATGGTGCGCATCGCAAAGGACGCCTTGAAGAGACTCACCTACGGGGACTGGCATCACAGGTTGGCTGACTTTCTCCTTTCTTATCGCACCACACCGTCCACTTCTACAGGGAGAAGTCCAGCTGAACTTCGTTGGGGGCGCCAACTTACTACTAGACTTGACCGGTTGCATCCGGACAGACTGCCTTCATCTACCTCACATCCTAGGGCACCTAGACAACTACTTGTGGGTGCCCCGGTTTGGGCTCGCAATTACGGGCCTGGTCATACATGGGTCCCCGCTTCTGTGTCCAGGATCACAGGTCCTCTCTCCTACGAGGTTGCCCTGGACAACGGTCGTGTCCTGCGTCGGCACATCGACCAACTTCGCTCTAGGCGAGACTTTTCTGCTGAGACTCCTGGGTCTTTTCCAGGGGGGGAGGGGGACCCTTTGGAGCAAAGGGAAGGGCAAGAGCTACTGCCCATCTCCACTGAGGGAGCCACAAACGGCCCATCCCAGGGTTCCGCAATTGCTCCGAAAAGAAAGTCATGGAGCTTACCCACACAACAGGCACTCACGCCTACTCCAGCCAGGGAGTCACCCCGGGGGCATACTCACTTTCCACACACATCACACAGCACTCCAGCAACGGAGGATACCCGGGGGCATCCCAACAAATCATTCCCCGCAAGAGAGCTGGCACACAATTCCCAAGGTTGGCCTGACCTTACCCCAAATCCTACAGGGGGTCAAACATACACAGAGTTAGTCGAGGAACCAAGTCCCGACTACAACAACCCTAGCACAAATCAGGGAACACCTGAGTTTTGGGAAAGTACAGAAACCCACACGAGCCCGAACACAGAATGGGGTTCAGGGAATGGACAGCCTCCTGACAGGTCTTGGACTGACCTAGGAGGTTCTACAGAGACGCCCAGCAGCGGCTATCACTTCAAGGGGCCTGAGGGTCTACAGCTAGGTAGGTCAACCAGGTCACAAAGTAACAGAAGCCCTGGCCTGACGAGCCCGGTGGGCAAGCAAGCAGGCCAGGCATCGGGGCACAGTCCTTGGAAGACACCAGGGCACAATAGAGAGAACAGGCTCACGCCTCCCTCCAGTCAGGGGACTTATGCCAGTAATCCAGAGCTAAGAAGGTCACAGAGAGCAAAGAAATCTCCCAAGTACCTAGAAGACTACATAACATTGCTGGCAAAGCAAAAGCCAGTAAACAGTGGGAACATTGGGGAGCAAAATGTCGTATAAAATAAATGTTGTATGTTGGTAGTAGTTTTAGCCCGGGGGAAAGGGGTGTTATGTCCCGAGCCTTTGCAAACGGCTCGGGCGTTTGCAGGCAGTCCCGGGCAGGTGCAAAGCTGCCCGGGACCAGACAGGCTGTCGCCAGCGCCGTGCGCATGCGCGGGTGCTGGCGCGGGAAAAGTAACCCATTTACCCGGGAGTTGCCTATATAAGAGGCTGCGAGGCGTTTGGGCGAGGTTGAAGCCATCTTCCTGTAAGCTGAACGCTGAATAAATGAAACTGAGAACTCCAGCTGCTTCTCGTGTCTGTTTTCCCGCCACGGACTCAACAGTTCTGTTGGGATGTTTTTGATCACCCCCCCCCCCCATAGCCCAGATTTGGCACCGAGCAACTACTATTAAGGAATTTCAAACCTTATAAGATGTTATGACAAGTGCTTCAATTTTAATGGCAATTATGTCAAAAAGTAATGTAATGTAGTTTTCTAATGTGTATAATAAATGTTCCATATCGGCAAGAGTCTGTCATTGATAACCAAACGGAGGTTTATTTCCGAATTGTTCTCGTACTTTCTTTTCTTGGAACAGTGTGTTCTCTACTAAGCACAAGTAAGGAGTAAAGTAGATTTTGGCCTTGATTGATAACAGTCTATTCACAAATTTTATGAAGATATGTTCTTTCAAGGACAAATTTGAAGTTAATTCAGATCCACCACAGGAGGCAATTTCTTAAGAAAGGAACATAAAACTTTTAGCTGGCAACACATCAGTGCTGGAACATCTGATTTAACTTAAACTATTCTGTAGATGCTTCCTACTCATCCAGCTTCTACCTACCATGTTCATTAGCACCTGCACTGAATTAAGTCTTTTTAGATGAATGTGATTGAAGCTGTTAGGAAACATCATGTTGCAATAAACACTAAAAAGGAGCAGGACAGGTCCAGCTTTTATTGGAATGTGGATATATCAAAAGATCAAAAAATGTTCCTAACTAATTTAACAGATGAGCAAGGTGATTGTCAACTGATCTGAACTAAAACTAGTAAAAGTACATTTGCATTATCAGAAATGAAGTTTTAGGATTCAACTTGCTTTATTTGTTTATTATTCATTTATATGTCCTATTTCTTAACTGCCCATCTCCTCAGAGAGGGGTTCTGTGTGGTGTTTATCTTGGTTCCTATTTCTCATTTCATTCCAGGACTTCCTGCCTGGTAATCTCTGATTGTTCATTGTGAGCTCCTTCTAATAGCAAAACTGGTGACTGAATTCCTAACTAAGACGGAAAGGTGCTATCACAGAACAAATGATCCCATTCTTGCAGTTATGGGATATATTTTCCTGAAAATTATCACAATATACACATAGTATAACTGCTATGTTATTTCATATTTAGCAACAGAAAGAACAAAATCTATTACATCATGCAGAGAAAATTGCTTTGTTCATGAACAAGATTGCTTTGTTTGCTGAAACTAATAGTTTACATTTAAAGACTATAGAAAGCCACTTTCAGACTATTATCAGTGGAAGAATTCTGCTTAATGGAAGAAGGAGGGAAAGAAAACTTCTAAGTAGTTTTCAGAAGGAAAGTAGTTGCCATTTATATTAATTTACCTTTTCCTTAAAAAAAAGAGTTTGATGAGTCAAACTCTGTCAGTGCTAGGAAAATAAGGGAAATTTGAATGGATGAGCTGTTTTTAATGGAAAATCTATTCTATTTAGTTCTGTATTTGTTTTACTATTTGATCTGAATAAGCCTTGCAATTCGCCATGTTGTGTTTGTCGGTCAGACGCACAGAGAAAGGATAATGGATATAAAGAATGGTAACCACAATCCACTCTACAATTAGGCACCCTAAATCTCAATAGAAACAATCTGATTTTAGAAATTCGGTGTTGTTGATAGTTTCTGGTGAGGACAACTGATTCTTCATTGGGGTTATGGGATTCAAACAAAAATGAATATTTTTTTTCAGTTCATCCCCACTCCATACATTTCTAAACATATTTTTTCTCTCAAGCTTAAAACCCAAGCATACACATTAATGGAATAATAATCATTTCTACTGGGTAGAATGAATCCTTGAGCATTTACTTAGATTGTGTATGGACAGTATGATATGTGAGAAAATGAAATTAATATGTGTGAATTAATATCTCATACACACTTAGAACCCTTTCCAGATGAGGATTATTCACCCTTTTCTAATGGAACATAAAGCTCAATCAGATTAATCTTTAAATGTCTATATATTGGGTGCTAATATGAATCCTCTTTCTACCGACTGACAAGAGTTTCTTTTTTATTGGCAGTTTGTTCATCTATCTCACATCTCACGTTTCCTTCTGTCTGCCACTTCTCTGCATGATGGGGTTTATACCACCCAATGCTTTATAGTAAATCATGAACAACTTGTATTTAAAAATTGAGATATTATCCCAAAGGTGCTTTTTCAAAAGGGAACTGGGTTTTCTTTTTGTTTTTTTCCTTGAAGACGTTTCAATTCTCATTGAAGAAGCTTCTGAGGTCATGGGACAACCATGACCTAGATGAGCATCTCCATAGACAAATTGAGAAATTACCTCCTGTGTTTTGCTAAAATTGCCAAATATGTCTTTACTGATCTCATGGGAACATATCCCCTTTCAAATAAGACATATTCTTTAAAATAGTGATGTCCGATAACCTAATCACCATTTTAAGATTTATCATTTATATCAGTGATCTGCTCCCAATCACCAATTTGTTGTTGTTGTTATTGTTGTTGTTATTTTAACAAAATTCCCAAATACAGTTTCTCAGAACCAAAATATCGCTATGCTGACTTTTTGTTTTTGTTTTTCGATTGTTATATACCAGGGATAGGCAACCTTGGCTCTTTTATGACTCGTGGACTTCAATTCCCAGAATTCCTGAGCCAACAGGAATTGTTAAAATTGTAGTGCAAGATTTTTGCCAAAATTCAATTGACCTTTTTGTGCAAAATCACATTTCATTTACAAAAGTGCTGAGGATAATCTTCCCTGCTGTTTCTTGAGGAAAAAGCAATGGAAAGAAGCACTCTGCTTCAAATTGCTGATTATCTTTCCATGGTATTGGCAGGCAGTTCTCACAATTTTAAAGACACTGAATATTTCACTCCCTATTCTCCACTTGCCTGGACTGTCAGTTCTAACCAAAATAAAAGCTGATAATAATAATAAAAAAATTCACGTAGGAATGACTGCAGCATATTGCACAATCTGTCTCTGAAGAAGCTTTAAAAGTGAAATTATATATTAAAAGTTCCAGTGCCGACATTAAAGTGCTTGCCCAATTTCCGTACTACTACTACTACTACTACTACTACTACTACTAATAATAATAATAATAATAATAATAATAATAATAATAATAATAATAATAAAGTTGGAAGGGATCTTGGAGGTTATCGAGTCCAATCCCCTGTTCAGGCAGGAAATCCTACATCATTTCGGACAAATGGCTGTCCAGTCTCTTCTTAAAAACTTCCAGTGTTGGAGCATTCATGCTTCTGGAGGCAGGTTGTTCCATTGGTTAATTGTTCTAACTGTCAGGAAGTTTCTCCTTAGTTCTAGGTTGCTTCTCTCCTTGATTAGTTTCCATCCATTGCTTCTTGTCCTGCCCTCAGGCACTTTGGAGAATAGCTTGACTCCCTCTTCTTTGTGGCAGCCCCTGAGATATTGGAACACTGCTATCATGTCACCCCTCGTCCTTCTCTTCGTTAAACTAGACATACCCAATTTACTGCTATTTCTTTAGGAGAATATTTAGCTATTTTCTAGATATCACTGAAATACCTTCCAGCAGCTCTCAACTTTTTTACCATTATCAAACTTTCTCTTGATCTTCTAATGATAGAAGTCTAACAGTTCCAGTGGTGGGATTCAAATATGTGAACAACTGGTTCTCTGTGTGGATGCTGCTTCCGGAAGTCCATTCTGGGCCTGGGCAATAAAAAATTAGCTACTGGTTCTGTCGAAGTGGTGCGAACTGGCTGAATCCAACCACTGAATAGTTCTATACATTTCAATCAGTATACTTTGCCAACACGGATTTTCTTCTTAACGCTGTTCAGTTTGGGTGTTAGTTTTTCAGTATGAACAGCAGGTTTCTTCATAATCTACTTCTGGCTTTATCTGAAAAGGTTTTTTTTTTTTAATTTCATCATGTAAATATATAAGACATTGTAAAATTTTTAATCACGATGTTCAGTCATGCTTGCATTTTACTAGAAGAGAGACCTTCTAGTGAATTAATAGTAACAAGCATCCATCTAGTAGAAAATAAATGTAATATCTATATTAATTGGAGAGGGGTAGAAGAAAAATTGCTTTTGTTTTTAGAATAGTGATAAAAATACAAAAACCCTATAATAATGATGTACTGCTATAATTGGCAATATTTAACTTACTATGTTGCATTTGTACTTTTGGGAAATGTTTTAATAATCATTATCAGCATATCTAAGCAAACACTGTAGTTTCTGGTGTGAAAGCATGAATGGGTCTAGTAAAGATATGTATTAATCAAACAATTGGTGCAGTTTCCAAGCCGGAAAGTTGCCCAATGCACCTTTGATCAATTCAATTTGGCATCTGAAAATAAGTTTTCATTCATAAATCTAACCTCTGTGCTTCCCACTGTCTCTCAGAGGATATTGACACTTGGTTAAAAAAAAAAGCATGAAATTTACAAGCATTATAATCCTGTATGAGAATATTTCAGATATGTTGAATGTGCCCTAAAACCTCTAACCAAAACTAAAAATAAATTGAAATGAAATCATGTTCTAGTTAGTAAATCCTGTAACTCTTGTTATGGAAAGACATTTGTATAAACATTTATGTAGAGAATATTTTAATAAATAATGCCAGCAAAATATGACCAGAGCAACATTGTTTGTGGAAGTCATTTTGTTCCATTACAGTGTTTGTTAAAGTGATACAACAGGAGGTTATGCATCTCCAAACCAAATATCAGTTCTGCCAAACCTTATTCTGATTACTACTAATCCAAACATTACAATATAACACATGGCAGAAGAAAGCAATAGTGGATATGAAGCCTATGACAAGATACTTCCTGCTTAATGGAAACTATAATTTTCTGTTTTTTAAAATTCCTAAAGAAACCCAATAAACATGGCCTTGTTAGTCAATATTATAAAACACTTCTATACATTGTTTTGTAAATTTCCAAGAAATCTCTGAAAAGAAAAATGGAAAACCAGGGATAACTTGCTGTGCAAAAATTTCTTGTCATTGTACTCCTTATTTTGCCAGATTATTTTTAGGATTTCCTTCCTAGAATGTAACTTTACATTCTAGTGGCCAATATATTTTATTTTATTTATTTATTTATGAGACTTATATACCGCTTTAAGTGCAAGCACTCTCTAAGCGGTGTACACCAGTAAGCAATGTATATATATTTTACATTGCCCCCAACAATCTGGGTCCTCATTTTACCTACCCCGGAAGTATGGAAGGCTGAGTCAACCTTGAGCCGGTGAGATTTGAACCGCTGACCTGCTGAACACAGTCAGCTAAAGTGGCCTGCAGTACTGCACTCTAACTGCTGCGCCAATGTTTTTTTGTTTGAGATGACAAATAGGAAAGTTACTATATCTCTGTGGTTTATAAAAATATTTACTTTACATAATTGAATTATTCATAACATTTTGACAATTTTATTTAATCATTTGCATGTGAGATGGGACATAAGCATCTTGTTTTATTGTCAATATTTTATCTTAGGCATATTCATACAAATTTGTATACATAAATATAAAATACAATTACTCTTAAAACAGTATTTAAAACCAGATGTTTAAAATATAAGCATTATTACATTTAATTTATGTTGATATGACTGTTTTGATCAGCAATTATAGGTCCAGTATATCATTCCATATGAAACTAAGATCTTCAGGTATGCAATTTATGTACTTAGGAAGGCAACCCAAAATTTAATCTAAAAACCTCACAACAAGTTTTTCTATCCCTTATCATAATATTGTTTATTTAGCTTTATAATTTTTATATCACCCCAGTCTTATGACTGTAAGTAGTGCACAAGAATTAACCTCTAAAGAATCATATAAATAAAAAGAACTGGAACAAACCAAATCAAATCTCTGTTACCCTAACAATTTAACAATACAGTATAATGTTGCACATTTGTTGGCTCCATCAAAACTAAAATCAATCAAACAAGTATAAAGCATAATAGTGGCAGCTGGGAGATTTATTTTGGATTTGACCAAAGTTCTGTTTCTAGCTTACCGGAGCTAGGAAGCAAAAAACAAGGAATGGGCTTGTGATTTCCTTGTTTTAAAGAAAAAGCAATTTTTAACAGAATGAAAAGAATAAGACCCTGTGAACTGTAGAATAACATCACCATGTTCCAGTCCTCAAATAGTCTCTGTAGGGGGGTGTTAAAAATCTATCACTGATATTGATTAACCTGGCTTGGAAAAACATCCTTTAAAATTAGCCTTTGAATGGCTTCATTTTATTTTATTAAACAGTAGATGTGTGATAGTTGAACCTGCAAGACCCAAAACGTCACCTGACTCCACCAGTCCCAGGAAACATAAAAGAAGCTCAGTTCTGGCTATAGGAGTACAGTATCACCAGGATATCAACTATAGAAAATGGTCCATTTCAAAATGTTGGTTTATGGCCGGGGTATCAAACTCACAACGTCACATGATATGTCATGACATATTGAAACTTTTTTCCATTGCCGGCAATGGGGTGGGCGCAGTTTTGGCATGATGCATCCGCCCCGCGGACTGGCAGTTTGACACCCCTGGTTTATGGCATCTTTATTATCTGAGTTATAATCACTATGGGGTGAAGACATTGTTGTGTCGCAACTTTTTCCCCCTTGCCAGAGCTGGGGTGGTTGTGGCTTCCGTGTGATGCATCCAGCCTGCGGGCCAGCAGCTTGATACCCCTGTTCTAGTAGATTAAAGAAGAATGGCAAGCACCATGAAGCATATGATATGTGTATGAGTAAAAGTGTAGTTCTATAATGCATATAGTAAAAGTGCTGTAGCAATTTGGGGTAGGAGAATGAAACAGCTGGGTGGTTTAGACTAGTCTGAAATTATATTTTTGTTGATTTCAGAAAAGCTTCATATTACATTTCTCGCTTCAGTAGGAAACAAATCAATCCCATTATATGGCCATCTCAGATTTGATACCACAAAAATGAATCAATGTAAGAAAGTAAATACTTCAAAATGTTTACTGCTGATACTAGAGATCTATACTCTTTTCTATGTCAGTTTGTGAAGGACTGTTTATCAATGTAGTGCATCTGGGCCAGATTAGTTATTGAACATTTATTATCCCAGACTGGAAACAGCCAGAACAATTTTCACTGCACTTGAACACAAATGGAGTCTTCCCCTTAAGCAATTTTTTGACTACAGGTAGTCTTTGCTTAACTACCACAACTGGAATTGGCATGTCCTTTGCTAAGCAATACAGTAATTAAGCAAGACATCGCATGATAGCAATGGGCTTACCTAATTTCTACCGTGTTCATTAAATGAATTAGCTGGGTTCATTAAGTGAGCCAACACATGATTACAACCTGCAATTTTACTGCCAGCTTCTCCAGTGACTCTTGTTATTGGAAACTAGCTGTCAAGTGTGCCAATGGTGATAATGTGATTGCAGGATGCTATGATGGTTGTAAACACCTGTCAGTTTTACAAAGCACCTGAATCTCAGTCATGCACTGGGGGGACACCGCAACAGTGGCAAGTGCAAGGACCAGTTGAAAAGTTACTTTTCCAGCAGTATCATCACTTCAGTCTCTAAAATTGGGCATTTTTAAAGCAAGAACTACCTGTACCTATAATTCCCATGATGTTCTAACTTTAGTCAAAAAAATGACATACATTCAGTATAAACATTTAATGTTTCTACTCACAAAGAGGAAATCATATAATGATATCACAGTGGCAATATTATTTAGCCTTCCAAAATAGCCGTTGTCTGATATTGTTTTGCCTTTATTTAATAATAATTCTTGAGTCTTCAATTTTTCCCTATGGAAGTTAACTCATTTACCCTCCTCTGGATCCGTAAAAGTATGGTGCCCAGAGTTGGGCAAAATATTTTTTAAAAAAGTCTGACCAAAGCAGAATAAAATGGAACTTTTACTTTCTATCAACTGGAAACTATGGGTCAGACCATCGCTTAAGTCTACTCTGTACTGTAAAAGGCAATTCAGCTGGCTCTGGAGATTGAAACCTTTTCAGAGCGAAAGAGTGTGTCTCTTCCTCCTTTGCCATTTCCTAGAACCCATACCTCTTTGTTGAAAACTGCATCAAGCCTAGTCTTTTCTTTCAAGCCTACTCTTTTTGTAGTTTGCTTCTTCATTGAGAAGATACCATACCAATTCTTATCTTTTCCTTCAACGTAGCAAAAAGAAGCCCCCTTTTTTAAGAATATTGTACTTCACCAATCTGTACTCATTTGAACAGTGCTGGGCAAACTGTCCATATTCTTCTTTGATGACATGAACTATTTTCAATCTTCTTTATGCATTTTCTATGACTTTCAGATTTCTAATTCTTCATTAAGCTTTTTGTGTCGCTTAATCAGCAGGCCTCCATATGGAATTGTTTGTAATTGCCCCTTTGGTATCTTCTTATTTAAGAATTCCCAAAATCCTGTGTTCCTTTCCCTACAAGTGGCTCATGACTTGGAATGAGTACTGCTGATCTAGGAAAAACCTGGTTCAACTTTATGTTCAGCCCTGACAAAGTTCTTGTTGGGAAAAGTGGAGGAAGAAATACTGCACATGCAGTACTTACCTTGAGTTCTTGGAGAAAAGCTAGGATATACAGTATATCTAACAGATACTGTAAGTCTGGTTATCATTGTTCATTAAAACCCATGTTTAAAAGATTATGTGTTGACTGTGCTCAGATTCAGTTTTATTTAAAATAAATAACCAACACATCTTTTTTTCACTTTTTTTCTCATGTGCATAGTCACTTCCCCTACTATTCCTACTCTACTCTTCAACTAAGTCTTCCCCATTGGCTTATATCAAATCAAGAATAGCAGCTACTTCTTCATTATCTCAGAAAGAAAGTTATCAGCAAGACAGTTCAGGAATTCTTGAAAGGAACATATTTGCTAAAGTTTATTTCTCATTAGAAATGGGAGAAAGAAGGCATTCTCCATAAGTCTATATGTTCTGTGTTCTTCTCTTATTGATGCCCTAAGTCTACACTCAGAGCTTTTTGGCAAAAGATTTAATGGGGAAACATGAGCTATAATAGAATACTATGCGCACAAGGATTTTAGGGAACAGTTTTATTCTTCTGCTTCAAAGAGAATGTTGTTATGGTAATTCTATTCAGACTGAAAGGAACCGTACTGCCAAGGTCCAGTAATTCAAAAATAGCCTATTATCACATTTGTCTAATGCAGCTGGTATGATATTGACTAATCCAATTTTCTAACTAATATTGGTCATATGCAATTAAAGGGAAGCATATAATTTTAAGCATCTATTAATAAAATACTTTTTTAAGAGGCAAGATGAAGAGAACTGTTTTTCTTTTTCAAATTATTTATTTAATTTTCACTTTCGTAATAAACTACTCTATTTAGTGAACTCATTATCAGAGGTGAGGTAGTTATCTGAAGAACAATGAATAATATATTTCAAAATTGTTAAACACTGCACAACAAATATCTATAATAAAAACTTGTAACTGTATTTCAGTATATAGTTTCATCCAAGATCAAATTAATGTGATAACTAATTCAAATCTTACAAAAGTTATTTTAGAACACTAAAAGTTTTATGTTGAATGATCATAATTCAGAAATCACACAAACATCTTACAGAGTTTAATGCAGGTATTTATTTAACTCACAAGTTTTCTATTAACTACACGTTTTGATTATTATTTTTCTATAGTTAAAAGAAAAACCTGAAGCAAGTTGAATACAGTTTATTTCTTTCAAATAAATATGCATCATTTAGCTCTCAGTAAGTTTTAGTAAGCGTTACTTCAGAACATACAGGTATTAATTTGTGATATCACATAAATAACTTTAGTTAAACAACTAAGTCTCTCATTCATATCTACTAAATATATTTTTATTTATTTAGGTCTAGCTGTTTTTAGGTCATAGAACTAATTTTACAGATCTGACTTGTGGAATTATTAATCAAAAAAGTGAACATTTTGGAGACAATTTTTAGGTAGAAAGAAGTTATCTACTAAGTTTATAGAATTTGCCGCAGCTGGAAAGGTGAAAAGAATTAAATATTATGGAAATGTTGACTGGAGTTTAATTTCTTTGTTGCCTCTGACAATTTTAATTTAATAATTTAAATAAAATGAACCACATAAATAAACATGTGATCCTTAATATAGACACTGAGGCATTAAAACAATGCTGTTAATGTTTTGTCCCATTGTCTCCTTTGTCATACATCATTAACACTAAAATAAATAATCAAAAATTACAATAAAGCACAAAACTGACAAAGTTGAACATAAAAATGTTTTAATTCTTATAAAATAAGGGAATGGTTGAAAAATATAACTAAAATGAATTCTTGCTTTCAATTAATAAATGCCAGAATAGGATTTCAGACAACCTGAAGAGCTTTATCAATTAGCTCTAATAATGTAGAAATAGATATATATATATAAATAGAACTTTAGTATTAGCGATACATTAACATTAACTCAAGTTTGGCAAAGAAACATTTCCAAACTTACATAAGCAACATGTCAGAGGAAATGGATAAAAGACATCCATGTCTAAGACTTTGGACTTAGAGCATGAAAAAGTAAGATAAATGGTCTAGAACACTATTTCATAAACAGACATCCCAATAACTTTGACAGAAGTTCAAAAGAAAGAGATGGAGAATAAATGTATAAATTCTTCCTCTCTTCTCAGCAATGTTAACTCTGTGTATAGATTGTTCTGTGAGGTCTTGTACATGAGACTAAACATTTAACAGCAATATCCAGGGAGGAAAAAACATTTTAATCTTAAGAATATTATCATAAAAATACCATTAAATAAATATGGCTCAGAAGATTCTATAATACTTTCAAATGGATCTACAACTTGACTATTGGTAGATATTTTTTAAACAGCTATACGATCTTTGATAAGATACTTTAATAAATGAAAATAACTTAAGAGTATTAATGTATCTCAGATTTCTATGCATTTCAGTTTTATTACATATGACAGTATTGTACATACATTTCACAGAATATTTTTATCAGCAGTTGCTAATTTTAAAATCACAGTAAGTTTATAGGTTAGCGCTTTATATATTACAAAATTAATGAAATATTTTAATTATGAATGTGATAACTATTTTAAACATTTAATACAAACTAATCTTTGCTTAATATGCTGTTGATAGTGAACTATTTTAAATATGGATGAAGCTGCTTGAGTTTAGCTTTCCTTGACAATCCAACTCTTAAAGGACCGCAACATGTTTTAAGAGGCTGTATTCTTATAATTCCACTGAGTAAGCAGTTTCCTATATTTAAAAAAACAACATCTTGAAACCATATCATAAGTGTGCGTTTCCATTATCTCTTATCAAATAAGTTCGATGGTAATCTTGTAGAACCCAAAATAAATTTCTAGAACGACAATCACAACAAAGAAAATATTGATGCTTTCACTCCTGAACAGAAAACAAGAGAGAAGTAACTATTCTCATTCCTAGTGAAGCGCAGTAGTAACCGTTTTTCAGATAAATTATTTAGAACATGGAGGCACATATAGGAATGCTTTCCTTTACACAAAAAAATGAAATTTCATCTTTTAGAAAGAGTAAAAGTGGAGTACTAGAGAATCGGCTTTCTCTCTTTTGGTGTGATCTAATTCTCTCTTGATATGCTCAATTCCAGGTGACTGTGGACAACTCCTTGTAGTTTTATTGATAAAATGGAAATGAGTAGAAGTAGTTCTTGACTTATAACAGTCGGTTTAGTGACAATTCGAAGTTACAATGGCACTAAAGAAAGTGACTTATGATTGTTTTTTACACTTACAACCACCGCAGCATCCCCAGGGTCATGTGATCAAAATTTAGCCGCTTGGCAACTGACTCATATTTATGATGGTTGCAGCAACCCAGGTATTGTGATCATCTTTTGTGACCTTCTGACAAGCAAAGTCAATGGAGATGCAGGGATTCACTTAACAATCATGTTATTAACTTAACAACTGCGGTGATTTTCTTAACAACTGTGGCAAGAAAGATCATAAAGTGGGGCAAAAATCACTTAACGTCTCATTGAGCAACAGAAATTTTGGGCTGAATTGTGGTCGTAAGTCAGGGACTGCCTGTAGTCACTTTCCTCTTCTAGGCTGATGTTTGGATTTCCTAGTTAATCCCATTAATCCCATTATTACCCAGGTCCAACCCTGCTTAAGTTTTCAAAGGAATTCGAGATAATCAAGGTAATAAAAAGACACAGTATACTTTTCCAACGCCTAGGAGAAAATGTTCTACTTTTCTATTTTTCTGGTCATTAAGCCACCAAAGGTTCAGCTATTTTTCATCCAGTGAAAAAGCTACAGCTGAGAATGGTCGTCATCATGATTAAGTGCTGTGTGTATTAAAAATATTTTATATCAGCTATATGCCTTCGCTCAGATTTAAATTATGCAGAATGCTATTTCCTTAGTGACAGGGATTTTTTAATCTAAATTTTAGCTAATGGTATGATTAGCTATGCCTCAACAGTTACCTTTGATGTTAAAGCCAGCATTAAAGAAGGGTAACTTTGCCTTTAGGAAAAAAATTAGATGGTTGTGTCAGGCCACATACAATATGCTAGGGAGCAATGAACAGAGGTCAAGCTAGAGCTATATATGTCAGACACTATTCCCTGCATTTTATTATCACGTTTGGCTCAACTATCAATCCATCTGGTTCCAAAATATAAAAAGGAGAAAGGGGATGATTTTGTACACAAATTAGGAAAAACATCCTGGTTCCATTGTACTGAAATTGTAACTATCAATGCCAACTGGGATGAAGGAGAAGTAGAATTTTAAATTTTAAAATGTTTTTCCTTGTTTTCCATTAAATTTATACCTCAAGTTGTTTTTACACTTGCACAAAATTTATCCCACCCCACCCAAAACCAGTTTAAGGGAGCAATTAGAAATCCAAGTATGGCAGGTAAAAATTATCTAGAAAAAGGCTTAATGTTTTCCTGGCTTGCCAATGCCACTTGCCACTTTATAAGTAGTAACACTGAACAAAAATTATATATTTTATGTTATCAGTGTTTGCTTTGGCACAAAGGTAATAAAATGAATAAATGAACAAGATGAATGAAATGAATGAACAAAATGAATGAAAGTCTTTTTCCTCCTTCATTATTTTCCAATCCTCTGCATGTGTTCTGGAGGGTCTTTCCATTCTCAAGAGGAAATCTGTGGATGTGTTGTCAATGGTTTTCTTTTTCAGAATTTTTAGAAAGATTTAAAGTAGACAGAAGATTTTATGGTTTTAAACACCATAAGGCTGAGTATGAAACTGAATTATGTACAACTAATGAACATGTAATTGCTAAAAAATATAAACTTTTATTGACATTTTATTGACAAGTGAAAGAATATGATAAAGTAGACTAAAATTTGTATTTATAATATATAGATGGAACAATGGGAAAATATGTGGTTGAAAGTATTGAAATGTAGAGTACTTCATTATCTGAAAGAGAACTTTTTATAATATGATGCACCATTGGTATATAACATCAGAAAAAAAATATCTAGAATATATAAAGGCACTTCAAACATATTTTGGGAATGTGAACAAAAAGGATGGAATATCATGTTTAATGGATGTGTAAAAAGGCTAGAAAATTTTGTGTTCAAATACACACTGATTCAGAGGATTTTAAAGATTAATATACAATTGAGACCAGAGGTTTTCTTTTGGGATTGATGGATGGTTGGAAAAAGAGTCATGCACTTTGTTTCTGTATATTATAACAGAAGATAAAGATGCACAAAGATGGAAAGATTTGGAACTATCCACAATAGAGGAATGGTTGGTGAAGAAGATGGAACTTGCTGAGATGGCTAAGTTTATTGCTGACTGGAAACCCCTTATGGATTTTTGTGTAAAATGGAAAATATGAATTTATGATTTATGGTTTTATGATTAGGTAGGATAGATTATAGAAAGAAGAGTTGTAACTGTAGAGGAAGAGATAAATATATAATTTATTATACTTATAATTACTGTAAACCTACTTCTTTCTACCTTTTTTTCTTTCTTTTAGTTTTTTTTTACTTTTTTCTCTTTTCTTGCAGTTTTCTATTAGATTTCTTCTTCTCACTTTATATTGTATTAGTTTTTAATCTTCCTTTTAAATGTATCTTATATATACCGGTAGCTGTACAGATGCACAGAGAAGGAGTTCTAGTGAGAGATGGAAGCTATTGATTACAACTCAGTCTATTTATTACATCAGCATGAACTTGAGGAGCAAAGACACAATGGAAAAAAATATTCTAGAACACGTAAGGGACTGGTTTGGACAAAACTCAGCAGCACTTTTTTGTGCGGCTGCTGATAAAAACAGAATCGCCAACATGATCGCCAACGTCCAATAAGGGATATGGCACAAGAAGGAGAAGAAGAACACATAAGAAAAGAACTTGTAGTAAAATTTAGCTATCAAAATTATGCTTCGGGTGGGCAATTACATTAATTTCAGTATTCCTCCAATCTCATTTTTGTAAACTTATTTTTCATTTCATTCACAGAACGTGACACCACCTAGCTACTTTGACTAATCTGAAGAAAAAAAAATCTAAATTATTTTAGTTCTGTTAGTGGGCTGCATGAGAAATCACCAAAAACCTCAGGATTATAGACAATATAATCTGTCCTCCCAGCTCCATAAGAGATCATAAACTTCCTAAGAAAATTGAACTTTCAACTCAGCAAAACACGTTGATCAAGAAAGATACTGGGCAAAGAAAAAAGATTAAAGTGAAAATCAAGAAAATAGATGATGGGACTTACCAGAGAGAATATTTAAAAAGGAACCATTTTTTGAATTTGGTTAAAGAAATAGAAAAGATTTGGAATATATATGTCATTCCAAGAGGGATGAATTCCCTAAATAATATAGTATGCTTTCCCCCCCTTTTTTTATTCTATTTCTTGATATGATATATAATATAAAAAAGTTGAAATGGCTTAGATAAAGGAAATGTTTTAGATAGTTAAATGTGATTGAATTTAAGAACATTATAATGGATAAAAATGTTTTGAATAAGGTTTAAAGGACTAGAGGACTAGATGTATTAAATGGAATATTTAAAGATTAAACATATTTTTAAATGGTTAAAAAGAATAAGAAATATTGGAAACAAATATATATTAGCTTAGAGGGATATATATTTCAAGTAGTATGTTATTTTTTATGTTTCTTTACTCTTGCTCTCCTTTCTTTTTTACTATTTTATCTATTCCTTAAGAAATGTAAAAGTGCTGAGATGGTTCATATGGAAAAAATAGGCTTAAATTTTTAAATGTAATTCATTTTTGAGAAATGAATTTTGTGGGAGAAACAAATTTAAATAAGGACTGTAACAGGATCTATGGTAAGGCAACCAGAATGATTGGATAGAAAAGAAATGTTATGTTGATGTGATTATTAATTTTAGGAATATTGGGAAAAATTATATATTTAACTGTTATCTATCAAAACAATAAGAATTGTATTAACTCAATGTTTGCAAAAGAGGACATTTTGGGGAAAAGAGGAAATCAACTAAAACCATTATGTGGATTATGGATTATAGAAATCAATTGTTAATGATTGTTTAACAAATGTAAACCCAGACAACACATTGTTCACCAATTAAGTGATTTATGTTTTAAAAAAAATCAATAAAATATATTACAAAAAAAAAGAAAATTGAACTCCTTGGGCAATCTCCCTAATAAGATCATTTTAACTTCCACCACAAACAAGAACATAAATAATAATTCCAAATGGCATACTTTGTCACCAGACTGTAACTTTATACTCACACTGTCTTTGCAATAATATGTACCTGCAAATCAGTGGCAAAGCCATGGATATACAAATGGCTCCTCAATATATCAACATCTTTATGACTGACCTAGAACAAAGCTTACTTAACTCTTATCTCCTAAAACCTCTCCTTTACTTGTGATTCACTGATTGCATTTTCATAATCTGAATGCATCAAAGTTAATAACTCTTCAAATTCTATCATGAATTCAATATCTTCTACCCCACAAAAACCACAGCCTAGATCTATCTACACAACATGTCCATTCATTTGATATCATTGTAAAACTACAAAACAGACACATAAACGCAGATTACAGACACAAACTACAGATTCCTTAATGCACTTCCTTTAATGCAGTATATGGCAACAACTGCTATATCCCCCTTTGGATAACCAGTTTAAATTATATATCAGTCCAGCCATTCTATGTATCTGATAAAGTGAACTTGACTCACAAAAGCTTATGCTTTTTAATAGAATTAATTAATCTACCAAAACACCTACCGGTAAATTTTTGTTGTCATAGACTAGCATGGCTTTTCTCCTACAATCTCAGAAGAAGATAAGAGCAAACCATTCATGTGTTTTAAATAAGAAAACTAGATAGGACAGTATATGAAATCACAAGTTTTGAACTTGATTCAAGAGTGTTTTTACCATCCTTTAGTTAGACACTGTTTTTTTTTTTAGTTTTAGTAAAATGTTGTTTGAGTTAAAATGGTATTCATATTAAAGTGTGTGAATTCAAGTTCACTTTGGAACTCCAACAAATCAACCCTAAATTCACATAAATTGAAAAATGTTTACTGCATAAATTAAAGTAAAATATAAATATATAAAAGTGAAAACCTTTAAATGCTAAATTATTATAAGGCATAACTTACCTCTTTCTGTTGTTAAATTATAGCTTCCTTCTTTCATGAATGTTTGAGATACGAATGCAGGTTTCCAAGAGAAAGATTGTTTACAATGAGCACGTTCTTAAATTTGAAAAACAAATTCACAATAAGCATTATAGCTATTAATAGATCAATTTGAACTTCACTATATTCTATACACTAGATCTACAATGTAGCCACTATGTAGTAAAATATTTCCTAGCTTGATATAATAAATATAAAATGTAGATTTTATATATTATATACTTAATGTATTTGATCTAAAATATTGCAACTACACTAAAAAAAATACCTGATGCTTTATTACAATTTTCCACTACAGTGTTGATGTATTAACTTTTACCAAACCTGATTGGCTACTACAAATTAATGTGCCAAGCATGGCTTATAATAATGGTTTGCACTGGATCCCCTTTTCTTTCTTTTTTCTGCCAATGTGATCTGAACAGCATCATGCAGCTGACTGAAGATGCAATTTTAATATTTACAATGCTTCCAGTATAGTGTTGCTTTGTGGAAAATGTTACTATCATCATTCAATGTCCCAATGGTTTTGTTACTAATCAACAGTAGTACCTATTGCCATCCAAAATTAAAGCTACTACTACCAACGTCTTCACAAGTATATTTATAACAAATATTTAGATTTGAAAGAAATCTGTGATCTTTTTTATAGTGCAAACATATGCAGTAGAAACCCAGTACTATTACATAAAATCATCTGACTTGTATATTTTGGAAATAATTTACTTACCTTCAGAAGATGAACAGAACAATTCTTCATCTGATAGATTTGAACTGGAGTTGTGGGATATCTCTTGCTCTCCAAATTGTATGTTCTGCTTAAATGAACTTTTTTTATAGCTATTTTGCTTTACCCCAGAAGTACAACTCATAGCAATACCAGTTGTGGAAATGGTGGGATTTTGATTAATATTTCTGCTAACTTGATCTGGTATGTTGTGAGAACAATTTAGTACATGAGGTTCCTTTTCAAGAATATTTATTCCTGTTTGTGACTGGCTATTTTGGTTTTCCTTACTAATTTCATTGAACATACGAAGCTCTTCCAGTACTAAATCAAATTGATCTCTTCTGTTAGTTTCTGAAGAAAAATGCCTTTCTGCTGAACCTTCAAAACCTTTTTGTTTTATGGAACATGAAGCTGTTAATCTGTCTACAGAATTAACAGACTTTGCACATTCCTCTTTGAAATAGAGTTCACATAAATTCTGAGGCTGATTTCTTTTGTTTACATAGCTCTCAGCAATGGCACGTTTTGTCTTATTTTCTTCCTCAGCAGTTTGGTTTATACATAGTATTTCTGACAAAATTGTGCCACTGAACAAAATATTGTTACTACCCCAAAAGTTCATATTTTCTATTGCTTTAGCTTTGGGTGCCTTAAAGATATTTGAAATCCATGTAGTTTGATATTGGCATTGTAAAATACTCTTAAATTTGTCAAATTCAAAGCACCTTGGTTTTGCTGTTTTTCCATACAGGGAAGTTTTACCCTGCTTTGCTTCTACACTAATCGCTATATTTTGGGTTAGACAAAGGTTATGAAACATGTTGGGAGAAAAATATTGGTTAAAATGTGGAAAATGTTTAAAAAGTCTTTTGGAAATTGGAAAAAAATTACCGCTAATTCTGTGTTTTAGCCACTGCCTGTCTTTGAAATATTGAGACATCTTACTTTTGCTATCTTGTTTTAAAAAACAACTATCATTTGTATATGCCTTGAGTGGCGCACAAATGTAAGTTAATGTTTCAGAATGACTGCTAGTAAATTCTTTATCAGCAGTTATGTATGGTTTGCTGTATTTTTCATCAGTAATTATTACATCTCCCAGGACTGAAATGTGTTCTATTTCCTCTGAATAAGAACTGAGGCAAATTTTCTTATATGTATCAAGATGAGATTTTCTATCAACAAAATCATATGGATTATTTTTGTCATGCTTATGATTATTATATTGTGTTTTGTTCATTATTTCTTTACTACATGTTTCTATATATTTTGGGCCATGTTTGTTATTATTTGCACAATTAATGTTAAATATTCTAAATATTCTCTTTTCACATTTGTTATGTGCTCTTAAAACAAAATAATGTTTACATTTTTTAGAAGAAAAATCACTGGTTCGATTGCAAGTTTTTCTATTTTTCTTTAGTACAAATGGTTCCACTGTAACTATTTCAAGTTTA
The DNA here is from genome assembly GCF_016545835.1 of Crotalus tigris. Taxonomy (NCBI): domain Eukaryota; kingdom Metazoa; phylum Chordata; class Lepidosauria; order Squamata; family Viperidae; genus Crotalus; species Crotalus tigris. The sequence goes on from NW_024098324.1 coordinate 77,608, forward strand.
AAATCTTTAGCTGTTGACTTTTTAAACATGATTGGAATTAAAATCTGATAATTTAATAATCTAAAACTATCTGCCAAATTGTAGATTTTTTCAAGAATATTCAAGCTTTCTTCCCCTAAAATATTGAAATTTTTACTTTCACTATTTTGATTATTAGAAAGTATTATTTGGTTTGTTGTTTGTTTTTTTCCATAGCAAAGCACTGAAACTATATTATCTTCCCTAATATCTGTAGGACATAAGAGCCATTCTTTTGTGTCTTCTTCATTAGATTTTTCTGTGTGTTGGTAATTAATTTGACTTAAGCAGTTGTGGACTGGAATACCATTTTCTATTATAGTGCTGAAACGATCTGTTCCTTTACTTTGTAAAAACAGCTCAAAAGCAATACCATTTGCTAATTTAAGATTTATTCCACATTTTTTTGAATAAAATGTATACATGTGCTGAAATATTTTGTTTCTTCTGAAATTTTTCTTTCCAGAATTTTTTTTTTGCTTTTTGTAGGATAAAATATCACTGTTCTTATGTAAAATATTCTTATAGTTCAAATTCTTAAATTGCAAATAGAACTTTAAGACTTCTTCATCACTATTTTCATCACTTCTAACTGGTTTTGAAATAAGATGTTCTTCTGACTGTAACATTTTACATGCATGACAACAACCTGGGCCCTTTTCTTTATTTTGAAATTCTGGCACATCTCCAAATAAAGATTCTATTCTTGCAATAAATTTTTCTGCCAAGATAATATAAAAAATTATATCTCTTGTTGGCCATTCACATACCTTTGCAATACTAGCAGTCTTTGCTGTTTCACTTTCTTTTGCATATGAGACCAAAGATTCAAGTTTTATAAAATCTGAATTATTTTTCTTTAACTTGCAAGCAGCATTCCTAAGAGTAGTACAACTATTAGCAGGCCATTTTCCAATGTATGGAATATTTTCTAACAATCTGGACTGTAAACTGGAATTCATATACATCTTGAAATTTGCACGTTGTCTTACACTGGTTTTTAGATTTGTACTGCTTTTCTCTTGTAACTCCAAATTATGCTGACTAAAATTCCATAATATTTTAGGAAAACAGAGAAATTTATTTTCTGATTTTTTATCTTTACTGCATACTTCAAATAACTGCTGCTGTCCCTTCTGAAAGATCACTTGATTGCTATCAATTTTAAATTTCTTTGGATATGGTTCTTCTGTTTCTTCTGGTGCGGCTAAAATTGTTTTTAAACTAGAGTCTTCCATGATGATTTGTCAAAAACAAAATGTGGAAGTTCTCTGTTCTGTAATGTTAAAAACTGGCACAAGAAATTAATGCATTAGTATTCTAAAGGAATCTACCAGAATTTAATGTCATCTTTCAAAGGCCTGTTTTGGGTGCCCTTCTGTGCTGAACTACAGTGAATGGCTATCTGAGATTGGGCCTCTTTAATGATATCTCCCCTACTTCTGAATGTCCTCACCAGTGAGATACAACTATCGCCTGAAAGGTTTCCCAATCAGAACGCATCAATAAATCCGAGATCTCTTGCTACTTCACAATTTTACTTGATTATTAGGCTTAACTAGGCAGTAGACTCTCTGCTAGGTTTGGTCAAATTAGAGTCAGTATTGTAGACTAGAATGTAAATCATATACAACAGCAATCATCCACAGCCAGATAAAATGACAATTACACCTTCAGGGGTTTCAGATCTAGCTTTTTTCTCACTTCTTTCCAAATTAATGGATGCTTGGTACAATACAATACTTGGCAGCCTTGAAGTCAAGTGGTTGTTGAATGGCTGTTCTGACCTGGAATCTCCTTCACTCCTAGGTTTATAGTACTTTCCTTTTTGGTACTAAATAAAAACATAAATAATATAGTAAAATGTAATGTATCTTAACGATGTGCATATTATATAATAATGGCTTTTATTCTCTCTTTTAAAGAATTATGTTTAAGATTAGCTATAAATCCAAACATTAATAAGTAATAATTATATTAATATAAAATGACATTTTAAAAATTGTTTTTGTCAAACATTTATACTATTGGACTAGTTTCTGAATCATCAGTTTTACATTCAAGTAAATTATACACTTTAGAAAATAACAATAGTATTACTGTATCAAGAAATTATCTGTATAAAGTTAGGCTTTTTATCCTAATCAGTAAAATGTACCTGCTAATGCATATGATTAGGATTGGATTGATATCAAATTCAAATAAAAATGCTCTCATTCATGTCTCTAATTACATCCATTTTTTAATCCAAAACGACCGTACATTCATTTTATTATTATTACAGTTCTATCCTACTTTAAAAAAAAAAACAGGTCATCTCAAGGCATCAAAAATACCTAATATTCCTGCCTCCTATTTTCCACAAAACAACCACCCTGTGAGATGGCTTGGGCGGAAAGAAACTTGCCCAAAATCATTCAATGGTTTCATACCTAAGGGAGGCCTTCTGGTTTGTAGGCCAGCACCTTAACTGTTACACCTAACTTTAATTTAATTAAATCTTAATTTAATTTAATATTTAATTTAATTTAATTGATCTAATTACATTTTTATGTCAGATACGAAGAGCAGCTAATTATAATTACTTTCTATTTATCACATTACAGTGAAAGAACTTACAAAATTAAAGTGCTACAGATAAAAGCTGAAAATAATTTGAAAACTTAGAAATTTCTACTTTGGACAAAACGTTTATCATTTTTTTCTTGCTGTTTTAGAAACTAGAAACCAATGAAAGAAAATATGAGGACTTTCTAAATACATAAATAAAATATTTCATTTAAGGTTATTATATACAAATTCTCTGTATATAAACATTGGTGCAAGGCTGCAGAGAGAGCATCACTAGATGATGGATATACTGTAGATCCAAATTTCTCTGATAAATTACAGAGTTATTTACAACATAACACACTCTTTTCTTTTCAAACCAGATATGCTATATCATGATCACGTAGAGAAAGCTTTTCAAATTATTCAGTCTTCTACCTGAAGGTATTCCAATATTTAAAAATTGTTCAAGTTAGGAATTCAAGCTTAAGATCTTTATTTTATTTAGTAACATGCTGTGTTTCTCAAAACAGTGTCATTATATATCCAAGGCTTAATGCAGTAGCCATGCCCTTTGAATAGTTGTGACTAGCTGCCATTTTAAATCTAACAGCCCTCCAGTATCACACAACCTATCAGGCTGTTTAATCTTAAATTGTTTAGTGCCAGATACACAAGGAAAATTTATCCAATTTATTTTCAGAGCCCCCGAATCTGGAACCAGGTCAGAGAATCTGATACTCTAATACAGTGTTTCTCAGCTTCAGCAACTTTTAAGTTGTATGGACATCAACTTCAGTTAAAATCCACACATATTAAAATGGATAAAGTTAAATAACACTTGCCTTAATATTCTCTATCAACACATATCAGATGATAAAAAGGCTGTTTCCAGGTGTTTTGTTTTGGGTGTTTTAGGGTGAAAACTAATTTTGACCTGTAAAAAAGATGGAGGTTGTTAAAATTGCTGGGAAGCTAAACTACACAAGAGGAACATGAAATTCCAATGAGAAAAAAAAAAAAGTAATAAAAACTGGACTAGAAGGATAACCCTTGAGCCAAAAAGAAAAAGAGCATGTTTAAAATGTCAAGGACATCTTTCCAATACAAGCTATTGTTCTGATGGTTTGGCACTAAAAAGGAGCTATTATCCTACTCAGTAAATTGTTCAGGGTTTTGTTCTGTGTTGCTGTATTTTAATGCTGTGCCATATTCACTAGAATCATTCCCAAGGCAGTTCTGTAAAAATGCTTACAGGTAACCTGAGCCAACCTTTTAGGTTATTTTAGTTATTTTATTATCTGTCCTAATGTGGAAATACTGAAGAGGCTGTTTCTTCCCAGACAAGGAGGAAGACTTCCTTCTCCCATTTGTTTGTTCCTGAATTACTGGGTGACTGTGCTGCCTTTTATTTGGTTCACCATTAAGGCCAGAGCCTCAAAAGGAATAGGGAGAAACACTTGCCCAGGAGAGAAGGAGGGGTGGTGGTGGTTGGGCTTCCATGTTAATATATATCTGTTGCTATTTTCCACTCTATGTCTAATAAAAGTGGTCCTTATTAAGCGACTGCCTAATAGAGTGACCATTAGCAGATAAAAAATTAACTTTGCAATTAATCCACATGTTTATAACCTTCACAAGTCTGTAGAGCAAAGGAAAGCTAAAGATGATAAACACAAAGTTGCAGTTTCACTTCACAACCACTTCACTTAAAAACTAAGTTGCTGGTCTCAACTGTGGTCACTAAAGGAGTGCTACCTATATACAAAAGAGTCAGCTGGCTGTTCAAGCATAAAAATAAAGCTCACTAGCTACTGTTCTCCTTCTTCAATATTACTATTCTCTCTCTGTGGGACTCAGAGAGCAAACTCACCACATTGCTGAGGTAATTGTGCTGAGGTAATAAAAAAAAAAAGAGTCTCTTGGGAGCTACCGGTATTAAGGAAATTATTTAAACCAGCTTCACAGTTCCTGGATACTCTTGGCTGCTAGATGAGTGACCCAATTCAGAACCTGGTCAGCTAGCTGCCTTTCCTGGTTATGCCATTTTTCCCCTTCCTACTTAGAATACGGAATAACAGAGTTGGAAGGGATTTTGGAGATCTTCCAAGCAGAAGACCCTATATTATTCCGACAAATGGCTGTCCAATATCTTTTTTTAAAAAAAAATCTCCAGTGATGGAGCACCTACAATTTCTGGGGGCAAATCCTTCCACCGTTTAAAAAAGAGGGATCTCTCAATATTATTTTTTTTTATTACATTTATATACCACCCAGCTCCCTATCGAGCCAATCTGAGCAGTTTCCAATATCATAAAATAGTCATTTAAAACCACCAAAACCTTTAAAAACATTCAAAATACAGAGCATTAAAAGTTACAATATTAAAATTAGGGTTGGCAAAGCTGGCTTGTCATTCATCGGTGGACAGCATAGTAAACACAAGCCATCCTAGAACATTCAAAACAGCACCCATGGGCTTCTCAAATGTAATAACAATAATTCATTAGACTTATATGAGGATACCTATGATTATCGGACAATAAAAAGCATAAATCCAATCCTCTGAGGTCCACAACCTGAGAGGATTTGACACCCTGCAATGCCCAAGGAGTATGGCGAAACACCTACAATGGAAAGTTGTATCACAGGCTACCTATGCGTAAATTTATGTACGGAAGTAGAAATGGACATGTTTCCATACTTCTTCAGCGCTACATATAGACCAACAGGAAATATTGGGCAGCAGAGTTGCCTGCCCATAAAGAATTTAAAAAAGGGAATTTTCTTTTTTAACTGAGACCTTCTCCGGTACAGAAACAGTGCTAAATAGCCTCAACCTTCCCCAAGGTGGCGCCCTGCAGGTTGTCGGTTTTCAAATTATAATTTAATGCAAGAAAGCGACGCCTTTCTGCCACCACAGAAAGGAATCATGCTGGAGCAAAATGTCCCGGGCACTACTGGGAGGGGGGGGCTTTGTTTAAAAAAATAAAATGAGAAAAAGCAGTCACGTGAGTAAGCTTCTTGTTTGTACATAGATATTTACCCCTATCTGTTATTGGGGCTAAAGCAAAAGATCCTAACCAGGCCACTGGTTTGCATGGGTGGGTCAGATTTCAACTTTGGAGAGGGGAAAACGGGACTAGACGAACGCAAAGCTTCGTCCAGGCAAGGGAGCGGGACACTTGCAAGGTCCCCTCCCAGCTTTTCAAGCCTGCGGAACGAGATTCGTCAGCAGGGGCCGTCCGGGCAGGAATCGTTCCGACTGGGCAGCAATCGGCCTGCATCCCCGTCGGACAAATCCGTCTCTGCAAAAACGCCGCGCAAAAGGAGCTGTTAAAGCTTGCAATCCCACCGACCTCTAAGGACTCCAGTGGGCTTTATTTCTGAGTAGACAAGTTTAGCAACAGGCAAAAGACGCTGATTCCCTTCTTTTCTCGCCGAGTGGAACAGACATAAAGAGAATCCTTTGCCTTGAAAAGTCTGTATGAGTTTGATGGGTTTCCTTTCAAGGTGTACAGAACATTGCAGTGGGTTTATTTATATTTATAAGCGCCGCACTCTTCGATTACATTTGCCTGCCCGCGAATATATTTTCTATATTTACACTAGTCGGCATGTTTGCTTGTTTCCTTAAAAAAAAAAGGAAGTTTGCTTTTTTCTGCCTTCAGAGAAAATTGTTGGGGTGAAAAAATGGCAAAGGCTTCAATAAATCTATTTGTGTACACTTTCTTTCCCACACGCTTCACTGTGCCTCAGTGGGACTTATATTCGAGAAATGCACAGGATTAGGTTGACTGAAGAATCGGATTCATTATTTAATATGTTAGCTCGACTGAACCTGAAAGAAGAGATAATCAGAGAGTCCACTCCATGAACAACCTCTATTTTGCAGGTGTTTTGAGACAAAGAGAGAGGCGGGTCTCTAAGGTGGTTAATATTACTCTTTTTTGATTCTGCAAGGAAAAAAACCACTAAAGTAATGGCACTGTTTGAAGGTACATTTGTAATTGAAAAAGCATTAATGAAGAATAATGAAAGATTGGAGAGTATCATTTAATCCAAATCTCTATTTATTATACACTTAACCAAGCTTTTCTACAAACGAAGGGGCTAAAATAAAAGGCCTGGAAAACTGGTATGCAGTATTTTGAATTATCGTGAAAGCCCCTTTCCCCTTCACAAACTACAGCAGGTATTTAATACAAATAACTCACTCACTTTATAGGTAGATGTGTAGAGGATTGCAGCCTTAAGATTGTTTCAAAAACTAGTGGATTGTTTATTTAAAATATTTTAAAGTAGATTATTCCTCAGTTGTTTCCCGAGTGAGATAAAACTGTAAATTCCAGTATCTCTCAGTAGGCAAGAATCAGAGGAGCTTACAATCCGATACTGCTTGATAACAAATCAGGCTATTAAATATGCTGAGAACATGTAGTTTCCAATTAAATATGTTTTTCATGAAAACTTTAATGACACTAGTTATACCTCCCTGCTGCTAATAATCTTCTGCTCCTTCACAGTCATCTATTTAGAGTCTTCTCCATTCTCTTTTCCAAGGTGTTTCAGATGAACTGTGTTTTCATACATAATATCAGTGTATTTGCAAACATAATTCTATTGAAGAGAAAGCATTAAACTTAATCAGCAGTGGTGAGACTGCTTGAATACTGTACTGGTTCACGGCCCATTTAGGAACCAATCAGCACAAGCGAGTGAAGCTTCATCTGCGCATGCGCAGGATCTAGATAGCACATGAAACCATGCTCCCTTCCCAGTCTGTGGAAAAAAATGTTTTTCATAGAACCAATCACTGGTGCCCAAAAAATTGGGGACCACTGCTATAAAGAAAGATTGAAGGAACTAAGATGTTCTCTCAAGATCAATGGGTGGGAGTGGGAATGAAATACTGTATAGTGGCATTTTTCAAATACCTGAAAAAATACGAAGTTTGAATGTTGGGTGCTATTTAACAAAATGAAATTCAATGGTGAAAAAAATAAGGTTCTACACTTAGGCAAGAAAAAACAAATGCACAGGTATAGTATAGTGGTACTTGGCTCAATAGTAGTAACTGTGAGAGGGATCCTGAAATCTAGTGGACAATCACTTAAATATGAGCCAACAGTGTGCTGCAGCTGCTAAAAAAAAACAGTTTTAAACTGCACCAACAGGGGATAGAATCAAGATCATGTTATAAGACCACACTTGGAATACTGCACCCAGTTTTGGTTGCCACAATGTAAAAAAGATGTTGAGACTCTAGAAAGAGTGGAGAGAAAAGCAACAAAAATGGTTAGGGGACTGGAGGCTAAAACATATAAAGAACGGTTGCTGGAATTGGGTATGTCTAGTTTAATGAAAAAAAGGACTAGGGGTGACATGATAGCAATGTTCCAATATCTCAGGGATTGCCACAGAGAAGAGAGGATCAACCTATTCTTCAAAATACTTAAAGGCAAAACAAGAAGCAACGGATGGAAACTAATCAAGGAGAGAAGCAAACGTAGAACTAAGGAGAAATTTCTTGAAAGTTAGAACTTGCCTCCAAAAGTTGTGAATGCTCCAACAATGGAAATTTTTAAGAAGAGATTGGACAATCATTTGTCTGAAATGGTATAAGGTTTCCTACTTGAGCAGGGGGCTGGACTAGGAGACCTCCAAGATCCCTTCCAACTCAGTTATTCTGTTATGTCGTACAGAAGGTCAAGATTTGCTCTTTGCTTTATCTCCAGGTGTGAACAAATATGGTCAAGTTAGAAGAAGGCATGTTCTCTTGGAATGTTCGAAGAAAATTCTTGACAGTAAGAGCAACAATTATTTAGAGAGAGAGAAAAAATCATTTGGAGAAGGATGAGTTCTATTTTGTTGGCTGTCTTAAAGTGAAAAGTAAGCCTTCTGGGATATTTTAATTTAGATTTTTGTATTGAGCATGAATTTATGGCCTTAGTAGTCCCTTCTAAGTTATGATTAACCATTGTTGCATTGCTTTGTTGCTATAATTGTTTAAATTAACCAGTTATTTTTATATGTATGTGTGTGTAGATACATACAGACAGATAGATAAATCTAATTATTTGACATTGGAAAACATTCCAATACAAACAAAGCTTGATGGCACAAAGTCACTCGATTATTCCAGAACTGATGATTTCATGGACATAGCCATGCAGTTTTCATGGCAACATACAGAAGTGGTTTCTCACTCTCTTTGGGGCTATTTTTCTACTTCTCAGTGTACTGAAATTTACCAGTGGTCTTCCATTCAAATACCAACTGGGCTGCACCCTACTTAATTTCTGAGATCAAACAATAATATCACTTGGAGTTGCCACCATTGAGATAGAAGTAGAATTATAATGCCTCCTCTCCTTTTCCTATTGAAAAATCTTCTGCAGTGCTGTACAGACCTTCTTAAGGCAGCAAAAGAAAACAATTTGTCCCTGGGCCATGTGGTGATGAGCTTAACATGGCTGCCATTTTGTCCACCTTGCTTATAGCCATCAGACCAACTGCTTCATTTTGCTGCCTTAACAAAATCTGCACAGTGCTACATAAATCTTGTTGAGTACTGTGCAGACCTTGTTAAGGCAGCAAAACAAAGCAAATTTGTCTCCAAGCCTCATGGCGGCAACATGAACATAGTTGCCATTTTGTGGTCAGGACAAATTGGCAGCCACTTCTGGAATTGTACCATACAGCTCAGAAAAGAAATGGTGGCGAAGCTGGACTGGTGGACCTATGGTAAAATAATATCATTTAATCTTGGTGATCCTGTCCTCAAGCCTAAAGGAGAGCTAGAATCAGAAGGACATGTCTGCCATTGGTTTATGTATTTACAATTGAGAGAAGGATATAAATTAGACAAAAAGAGTTATGGGTTTGACTTTGTTAAAAATGAATTGGAAATCCTACTGTGTGGTAGTGGTGAACATACTATTGCTAAGGTTTATAAAACACTGAATTTGAATTTGGAAAGTGAATATGTAAAACATACTATTCAGTGGGCAAGGAACTTTGGAAATAATGTAAAACTTGAACAATGGAAGAATATATGGATGAAAAGTTTAAAATTTACACTAAATTACAATTTAAAAGAAAAATTTTATAAGATGATGTTAATAGTTGATAAAATAAGTTACCAAGAATGTATAAAGGTACTTCAAATGAATGTTGGAAATGCAAATGTAAAGAAGGACCTTTTTATCATTTGTGGTGGACATGTGATAAAGCACAGAAATTTTGGAGTAGGATTCATACAGAATACAGAAGATTCTTAAAGTGAATATTAAGATAAAACCAGAAACTTTTCTTTTGGGTTTAATGGAAAAAGAATTGGCAAAAAAATTGGAATTTTGATGTTATATATGTTGATGGCAGCAAGATTACTTTATGCACAAAAATGGAAGGACATTTCGATACCCACAATGGACGAATGACTGCAAAATTTGATAGAATTAGCAGAGATAGCTAAATTGACTGTTCTGATAAAAGAAAAAAATATAAGTACTTTTGTTTCTTCTTGGAAACCGCTTCAAGACTTTGTACTTGAGGTGGAAAAAAACGAATCTTTGATTTTGGGTTTTACCAATGAGATACATTTGTTGATATAGAAATGGTTATTTTATACTACTATGTAAAAGTAAAAAGTTGAGGAAGTCAATGTCTTTTCTTTCTTTTTCCCTTCTTTTCTGCACTTTTTCCTCACCTATTTTTCCTACTATTTGTTTCTGTAATTTGTATTTTATACTCTAAACCAGTGTTTCCCAAACTTGACAATTTTAAGGCATGTAGACTTCAACTCCCAGAATTCCACAGCCAGCATTGCTGGCTGTAGAATTCTGGGAGTTGAAGTCCTCATGCCTTAAAATTGTCAAGTTTGGGAAACACTGCTCTAAACTAATAAAAAAAGAAAAACAGAAACAGTGGAATTGTGTCATATGGCTACTCCAAGAAAAAAATCAATTCCAGCGCTCTGGAAGGCCCCAAAGCTCTTCCAAAGGTAAATGAGGAGGGTATTTGGCCTGGGAGGTGGATCCCTTACGGCCTGGGGGACCCAGAGGGAAAGGGAAAGACCTGTGGGGACCCAAGGGGTGGGAAGTGGAGCACAGGATTGCCTCAGATGAATGTGGGAGGCTTTGGAAGGGTCAGGCCAGGCAGGTCTGGGCCTCTGCTAGGCATCCAAGGGCCTCATCCATCCCTGAGGCACCCTGGGCTCTGCTTAACGACCCACACATTCATTTAACAATTCATTTGGAAGAGCAGGGATGGGGAAGGTTGTTAGGTGAGACACTTCACCTAATGACTGTCATGACATTCGTCAGTAATGGACAGACTTCGTTACAGTTGCATCTCGAGGACTACATATACTATATTTGACTCACTATCATGCCATTGCTATTTTATTTATAATAGATACATCAGTATATAATTTGTTACTGCCTTACTTTCCTTTACTCTCCCATTTCCAAACTATTGCTGATCCTGCATAATTTGTACGAGGGATTTACTAGGAAAAAGAAAGTCCCCAATTGTGTGAACTGGATTAGGCATTCCAAGACTATATAATAAAGGAGCACTAGCTCTTTTCTCCTATCACTTAGAAAAGTTAGAATTGTATGAATTAGAAACTCCACGTGTTTAAAATTGAGGTTTCTTGATTCATTATTCTTATTCTTTCCACCATATCTATCAATAGGGAGGTAAAAAAGATGACAGTTGTTTCAATACCATCAAGGTATTGTATGTCTTTTCAATAGCAATAACTATTGAAACAAAGAAGACTTAGCTTAGAACCCATTTCACTTAGTATGCTTTATTAATTTAGAACCCGTTTCACTTAGTATGCTTTATTAATTTATCACTATCAGTTCTATTTCTGTCCTCATTACTTTACTTCATGGAGCAAAACTTTTGAACTGATATTTATCATTAGGATAAATAGAAATTCTTTGCAATTCTAAATTGCATATGCTAGATTAGCATGAAGGTGTTTTTCAGATAAACAGAGAATTGGATTTGTATTGTAACAATGTACAAAAAAGTGGTGCATGTATTTTGGACGATGTAAAAATTATGTGTGGTTTGAAAGATCCAAATAGCTAACCAGTACAACCTAGAATTCAGAAAAGTGTTCATGTTTTGAAATACAAAAGATCCTGAAAGATCTGCATTTGACACTCTTATTTTCTTCTGGATTTTTTTCTAATCTTACTATCTCAATTTAGACATCCCAAATCTATGATATTTACAGAAATACACAGTAGGCAGGAATAAATTACCTAGTAACATAGTGTTGCTAAATTAAATTATTTACAAAGTCTCTTTGATAGGGTTTTTTTTTAAATTAATTGCACAATCCCTTGAGGAATATATAGTTTGTGTGGGTAGATTTTCTTGATTTTTTTTTCTCATGATTAATCCATAGTGAAACAGCTGCTTACCCTATTTTTGCATAAAGCAGTTAATACAGTTCTAAGTCCAAATGCCAACAGTTTTACTTGTAAAATAAGACACAAAAACTGAGATTACATCACTTCAAAACTAGATTATTTCTCTAAATTTTGCCCACACTTTTTTCTCTTATTGAAAAAATATAAATTAAAAAAATATTCTTATACATATATTTTTTTTAAATTGAAGTGAGTGTCTTCACCGCTAGGCCACCCTTCAATTGTCCTGACTTCACCATGAAGCAAGGGATTACAGAGTCATAAAAAGAAAAAAAATGAAAAAAATGAATAATTTATTAAATTTATATCCCACCATTTTTCCAGGCTTTTTAAATAATTTCCGTCATTTTAACCCCACAACTTCTAGTTC